>NC_051159.1:118853224-119022060 GCF_013339745.2 Dermacentor silvarum | reverse complement strand
ACGTGAATTCGTTCGAGTGATCTATTGAGGGCCCGGTAATCCGACGCAAAAACGCACGGAACCGTCTTTTTTTCGCACCAAAACAACCGGAGATGACCAAGGGCTAGCTGAGGGCCGGATGACCTTCTGTTGTAACATGTCCGCGACATTTTCGTCTGATTTTCCGCTCGGCTAGGGACACGCGGTACGGGCGTCGGCGCACTATCGACGCTTCGTCTGTCTGAATGCGATGCGCTGCAGCTGTGGTTCGGCCCAGAGTCGACGAATGGACATCAAATAAATTTGCGTGTTTGTTCAACAAAGCAAGCAGCTGCTGCATATGTGAAGGTGGCAAGTCACTGCTGATGGCTGCAGTAAGGGCGGAGGGAGAAGCAGTAGCACAAGTAGAAGGGTCTTTGGAAGACATAGTCGTAAGGGGCACGACGCATACAGGCCCTGGGTCGGCCGCGCAAGCCACTGTGGTGCTTTGCGGAAGGAGAATTTTCTCCGATGTCGCGTTCGTGGCGGTGACAAGCGCCGAGCCATTGTGAAATCGAACCACACCTGGCGCAAAAGCGATGCCTTTATGAAGGCAACGGGAAGAGGGCAAGACCAAGACGTCACCATGGTCGATATCGGTCGACATAATGGTAATAATGCGCTGTCGGCCGGGAGGCAGTTCGGTATCTTCCGCAGCGAGCAGGCGCAACGGCGTGTACCTGTCTTCCCCAAGTAAGTAGTCAGTGTCCGTAAGATGGACGACACGTTGGCCACAACAAATAGCCGCGGAAGCAGAAGAGAGAAAATCCCACCCTAAAATAAGTTGATGAGCGCACGGGGACAGCACAGCTAATTGTATATGGTGCAGGATATCATCGATCAAAACACGGGCAGTGCAAAGAGCGGAAGGTCGAACAGGGTCTCCTTGGGCTGCAACTAGCGTCGGTCCATCGTATGGCGTCGTGACTTTTCTGAGACGGGAACATAAATCAGCGTGAAGAACAGAAATTGTCGCACCTGTGTCCACCAAAGCATCGACGGGCACTCCTTGGACAAACACCGAGAGCATATTGGACGGGCGCGCTGGAGGAATATCAGTCCTGGTGTCGTATGCAGTTTGTCCTCCAAAAACTGCATCGCTTAGTTTTCCGGACGAATGTTAGAGTTGAGGGAGACGGGCCGTAGTGGTGACGTGGAGCGGCGGAACGGCGAAGGGGAGCGGCGTCTGGCTGAACGGTAAGTGCTTCGGTCTTCAGTCGATGCGGGCGGAGAAGTAGAGCGGAGCGGAGGCGAAGAGAAACGCCGGCGTTGGGAAGAGACTCCACCGGAAAAGTTGCGTTCGGAGATGTCGTATCCCCGACGCTCGTCCTGCTGGCGCTTGCGGCAGAAACGTGAAATATGGCCGCGATAGCCGCAGTAATAGCACGTGGGACGTGACGGACGCCATGGCGGATAGTACAGGGGGCTAGGTGATCCGGGAGTCAGTGCAGTCAAATGGGCTGATGAAAGCTCGGGCGGCATCGTCGAAATGTTTACTGGAGGCGCGGCAGCAACCGACGCGTACGTGCGCAGCGGCACCGTGGAGTTGACGTTGCCTGGAGGCGTGGCAGCAACTTCCGCGTACGTTGGCAGGGGACGAGAGACGGAGGGTTGCACGTGCGTGGAGCAGGTCAAGGACGCCAGTTCATCCCTGATGATGTCACGCAAGGCTGCGCTAGAAGGCGCGCTGGGGCACACGGATGGTGACGACAAGCCCATTGACTGTAATTCTTCGCGTATCATTGCTCGTATCACGACACGTAGATGTGGGTCCGCCGTAGAAGAATAGTCACCAACGTCCGGCTGAAGGCGAACAGACTCGAGTTCGTCCAGGCGCTGACACGTTGTAACAACGTCAGCGATTGTAGCGGGGTTCTTAATGGCAAGGGCATTGAAGGCGACTGATCTAATGCCTTTCAGAATGTGGCGCACTTTGTCTGACTCTGGCATAGATGAACTCATACGGCGGCAAAGCGCAAGAACATCCTCTATGTATGATGTGTAAGACTCGCCTGGCTGTTGTTGGCGAGTATCGAGGGTTTTCTTTGCGATGGTAGAACGAACGGCCGGTGTACCAAATACTTGGCGCAGCCGCTGCTTGAAGGCAGCCCAGTCAGTAAAGTCGATCTCGTGGTTGAAGAACCATGTCTTCGCCACACCCGTCAGATAGAAGGAGACGTGGCGGAGCTTGTTAAGGTCGTCCCAATGATTAGCGGAACTGACTCGCTCGTAGTCGTCGAGCCAGTCCTCCACATCTTCTTCACGAAGACCAGCGAAGAGATGGGGGTCACGCTGGTGGCCGCTGAGGATGTAAGGGGTGGCAGGTGGTGTCAGAACGGTAGCGGTAGAAGTGGAAGGTGGTGCGTCCTCAGACATGCTAGCGGACAGTGGGCCCAAGCGGCGGCCTGAACGTAGCTCCAGGGGGTAGACTGAGCGGGCAGAGGACTGAGGATCGAAGAGCAACTCCACCACTTATGGCGTCTCTGTTGGCACGACGTTTATTCGGCCCGAGTACTCGGCAGCGAACCAGAAAAAGCACACACCCGATGATGATGATCACACATAACTGAAGATGAGGATCGCGCAACGTAGGATGATGATGATAATATACAGATGAAGAAGACGTGCGTAATAAACGCCCACAATATACATATACATAGCATATGTACACCAAGCTCCGGCTTCCGGAAGCCGGAACCGGAAGCCGACTTCCGTATCCACTTCCAGTTGCGCTTCCGGTTCCGGAAGCCAGCTTCCGGCTTCCAGAGAACGCTTCCGGCTTTTTGCCCGAATGATCCCCCGGTGCTTCGACCACTCATCATCATTCACTTCGTCCTCTCATTCTCCTCCCGCAACGCCGCGATGAGTGCCACGGACAGCGCCAGCGTCAACGCCAGTATCAGCGCCGTGGACAGCGCCGCGGAGAAGAGGGCTCGAGCCGCTGCGACGAAACGGCAGCGGCGACAGGCCGATCTGAAAACTAATGGGAACTTGAGTCGGACCCCATGGCTGCTTCGCATACTACTCAGGGTTCCCCTACGGGAAGATGGTGTAATTTTTTTGTTCCATCGCTCTTTGTTCGGTCCCTAACTTATTATCGAGCGGAATCGTTAGCCTCCAAGTTTGTGCCCCTTATGGTAGCACCAGTAGAATGCAATGATTGTACGCTTTTCTTTTCAACCACAGTGGTAAGCTCCTAGTCCGGATTTGGTAATACATGCTCTCCAACCCAATTTTATTCTTCTGTAAATGTCTTTCTCATGATCAGTAACTCACCTAAATACACGTACTCTTTTACAGACTCTAGAGGCTGATTGGCGATCCTGAATTCTTCTTCTCTGAATTCTTCTTCAGGCATGAACATTATATTTGTCTTCTACATATTAATCTTCAACCCCCACTCTTACACTTCCTCGGTTAAGGTCCACAACCATTTGTTGTAATTCATCCCCCTTGTTGCTGAATAGGACAATGTCATCTGCAAACCGAAGGTTACTGAGATATTCGCCGTTGATCCTCACTCCTAAGCCTTCTCAGTCTAAGAGTTTGAATAATTCTAAGTATGCAGTGAATAGCATTGGAGAGATTGTGTCTCCTTGCCTGACCCCTTTCTTGACAGGTAACTTTCTACTTTTCTTGTGCAGAACCAAGGTAGCTGTGGAATCCTTGTAGATATTTACCAAGATATTCACGTATGCTTCCTGTACTCCTTGATTACGCAATGCCTCTATGACTGCTGGTATCTCTACTGAATCAAATGCCTTTTCATCTTCTATAAGAGCCATATAGAGAGGTTGAATGTACTCAGAAGATTTCTCGATTACCTGATTCATGACATGGATATGATCCATCGTAGAAAATCGCTTTCTGAAGCCAGCCTGTTCTCTTGGTTGGCTGAATTCAAGTGTTGCCCTGATTCTATTGGAAATTATCTTGTTGAATATTTTATGCAATATTGGAAGGAAGCTAAGGGCATGCAATTCTTCAATTCTTTAACATCTCCCTTCTTGTGGATTAGTATAATGTTGGCGTTCTTCCAGCTCTCTGGTACACATGAAGTCGTGAGGCATAGCGTATAATGGGCCACAAGCTTTTCAAGCATGATATCTCCTATGCCTTTGATTAAATCGACTGTTCATCCATCTTGTACAGCAGCTTTTCCCCTGGCCATGTCTTGTAAGGCCCTTCTAACTTTATCGCTAGTTAGAGAAGGAGCCTCTGTATCCTGTTCACCACTACTTCGAATCAAAGTAGCTTCGCTGCTCTGGGCACTATACAGGTCAGTATAGAATTCTTTCGCTGTTTTTAGTATGTCATCGAAATTACTGATAAAATTACCCTGCTTATATTTCAGTGCATACATCTAGCCGTGTCCTATGCCAAGTTTTCTTACTGATTTCATGCTGCGTACGTGAATGTGGGCTTGCTAATATGTTAGATTCGCAAGTGTATTTTAAAGCGAAGCTTTTTTTTTAAACGAAACTTTCTATGTCTCACTTATTCATCCGTGAGTGCCGAAAACGCACTGCGGGAAAGCCCATTTACACAATGGAACTATCTGCGCGTCTGTGCACACAATAGAACAACGGCTGCGCATCTGCGCGCACAATGGAACAACGACGGACGACATACGTATCGTAGAACACTACAGTTTACATTCGCAGTTGTACCGATAAGGACAATGGGAACTGCAACGCGATGCTACGTAGGCGAACTGTGTATATCTGCATTGCATTATGTGCGTCACGCAATGCATTCCGGGCTGTCACCATGGGCAGGCCGCAGGTGCAGCGCACGGCAGAAGAGGCTTCCGTATGCGAACGTGAGCGCTAGCACGGTCGTGCCCGTAAGGACGATCGGCTACCACAATGATCACAATGCAACGATGTAAAAGTGTATAGCCATCTGTGAATGGGTGAGTGTGTGCCTGTAATTAACGGCTACATGATCTAAAATGAAGGCTAGGCAGCTTTATGAAATGTGTGTTCATTCAACTTCAACATTCAAAAAAACAATCCTATACAAGCAATCAAATGACATATGCATTGCATCGGGTCGCTCAGCATTTCTTGGGTTCGTTGTGTGGTTGTTGGTTTTAGACTGTGACTTTGATTCTGTTTGCATGGCAGAAAGCTTCGCGTTCAACCATCTTTCTTTAAGAAACGGGCTTTGGTTTTTTGTGTACGCTTGTGCCATTTGCTCTCGGATGATGGATCTCTGTCTATATTTTCCTAATATCCTTCATTCATAAGTGGTGATGACTTCGAGATATTGTAGACAACATACAGTTGTGCACAGGTTTCCCTAAATAATTCAAATTAGGCATATCAGAGAAAAAGCGTAATCTCATGCAAACAGGTCACCTACTAGGCAAACATTGCATGGTGCTTCAGAGCACTCTGAGTACTACCATGTCACAATTTTTCTGAAATGTGAAGCCACTGCGCTTATTTTCTCCTAGGGATATTGAATTTTACATTTACAGTTGCTTGCCCATCTTTCGTTTACATATTACATCTGTTTATCGCGAGGTTAATGGAAAAATGAATAAGTGGGTAATTTTTGTAAAATATAGAATTTTTAGTGTGTAGTGCTATAAGAACAGCATCTTTTACTAAAGGAGTAGGTGCTACTCAAGAATGCGCCAAATAACATGCCAACACATTTTCTTCGCCGCTTTTCAATTATACGACTAAATTTAGTTACCTCTGTCACGCCTCACATTTTATTTAAACAACAATATTTTCCTGAAACCTTTTCTGGAGTAGTCTCATCATATTTTTACGTCTTCCTCTATAGCGCATCGTCACAGAAATGCATTGGGCTTGTGCTGCAAAATGAGTCGTTATCAGTAGGTGCCTGTGTGATGCATAAATTCGGAGCGCTTACAATGCGGGAAAAAACCGAGCTTTGGTACTCGCAAGTGGTACTTCAGAGATAACGCCATATTTAAATCGGGAGCTACTGAATGCCGCACTATTACGCTCTTCGCCTCTCGTACAGGTGAACTGCGGAAACACAGGGAAACAAATGAAAACACAGTCACCCGTGCTCCCAACGGAATAGAAAGTCTGGACCTCTGAAGGAAAGGTGTTTGCGCGTAGGGTGCGATTTCGAAAAAATTAAAATAAGCATTACAGGTAAAGGTAACCATTGGCACATCACATGGTAGGCAGATTTCCGTCTCTGAAGCGTCACGCTGCTAATCAAGCTTGAAGCGTCTTTTTAGCTTCAAAATATTTTTCCAGTTCTTTCCTCAAGTTACGCCGACGGTTTTTTTTTTCAATAATGCATGATTAATATAACTTTCCCAAAGTAGACTGTTGCATATCCACTAAAAACAGAGCAAGGGCGACGCACGAGTCACCACTATTTTGAGAATTCTCAAATAAGAACCAGTATTCTGTTCCCTATGTCCAATGCCATTGTAGCGTTGGAACTTCGCATGACGTCTACAAACACGGAAGTGTAATTTGTCATGATGGCCTGGCCATCAAGAATGTTTATGCCTGTATTTTAGCACGCACGCTGAAATTGCAAGAAAGATTTTCGGAATTACCTGCTTTTTTTATGGTTTCTTCAACGCAATCTTTAACATTGTAATTTCAATGGCACTGGTCCTGTTGAATACTTCCTTCGCAGCTACATTTTGTAAAAGCAGGTATGACGTTAATTAATGTCAATAAAACGATAAGGCGTGTTCAAAGGGGCTGGTTGGGTCTTTATTAGAAAAATACAAACAGAGCGCGACACATTTGTGCTCTTCACTTGTCCTGTGTCTCGCTGTTTCTGTATTTTTTCAAAAAACGATAAAGGTTTGCAGGGGATAGCTCACGGCAGGAAAAAAGTTATAGATATATACTTATGTCGAAAGAACTTAATATTGCGAATGTTAAGCGAATAACTTATGTATTGCAAAGGAAACGAAGCTGATGAAACACAAATTCATATATTCTTATGTACTAAAATGCGTTCTGTGGGTTAAGTACTGCAAATAAAGACGTGCAAAGCATGAAAACATCACAGAAGGCGCAGAATACCGGTGGAACGTTATCGGGATATATGAACCATTCTGTAACAGTTTCTTTTACTGTTTGTTTACAAAACGTCAGAACAGTAAGGTTAAAATCATCGCGTACGCATTATATTTAGAAAGTAAGAAGGCCGAGCTGGTGATATCCTAAATTTCGATAATGGTACAAACTAAAGACAATAGTTTTCATCGCAAGAAAATGTCATGTAACACTACTCTTTAATTGTTCGATTCCTGTCTGTCTTGGAGAAGCAGTATATATAGTGACGTCATGTTTAATGCAGGAACGTCAGTGTAGAAATGCGGGCTGTCAAACATTCTTTCGGCATACAAAAACGTCTTTTCCGAAATAATTGCGGCATTGCACCCTTCTTTACTCAAGCTTACTCCCTTAGAGAAGCTTCAGGAGGAGACAGTTCAAGCGATGCGTTTCTTAAAGCGGTGCCGAAATGGTAGCACCCTCCATGTTAGATGAGGCATAATGGCCTTCTGCTATTCAACGTGCGGTCGTTGGTTTGATTCGTGCACGCAGCGGGTTCATTCGGGGGCTTAAAGAAATTCAAAATCCCCCAGCACGCCTGTATGATTGCACATTTAGAGAGCTCTATTTGCCCAAAACAACCCAAACGTGCCACTATTGCTTCTCTCGTGCCCCTTATGTAGCTTTTCCAAGACGCGGAACGACATCTGGTAAAAAAAAAAGCCATTTGGCGCAATACTAGTGCAGAAATAAAACGAGTTTTAAAGTGTTCTTGTTTGAGGCATTCCAGATTCTACGAAGGCCTAAGAATATTATATATATATATATATATATATATATATTTGTTTGGCGGATACATTGTGTCGCTAGTTTATTTTGTTTTTTTGCGCTACCAGCAAGGATGGCAGTCCGCAGTAACTTGAAACTCGCTTGGTGTTGTGCGTCGGCAGAAGATTGATTTCACTTTTTAGCTAAAGGGCCTCCAACGAGCGTCTATAGCTTGGCTGTCTGTTCTTTTTTTCGGCCTGTTATTTAGCCAAATATATCACCACTGCCTTTTCTGCGCTGACAAAACAAATCTTTTCAATGGATGGATTGTCAGTGATATTGATTTTATTTTCTCTACCAGCGCCAAGCTCTCCAACATCGAGCGGTATTTCCCGCGGTTTCATCCCTTCCCTTCCTCGTCACAGGGGTCTCACAGAAAATGTTTTTTTTTCATGACCACTGCCATCCCAAAGCGCTAGCGGGTCTCTCAGGAATGTTAAATGTGTTTTGTTTTTTAATATTCCTGGATATAGTTGAGTGTCGTCTGGTAACATATGAATGCACACAATGACAGATGGCATTACTTGCCGGAAATTCCTAGAAGCAGAAGCCGGAAAACGCCGTGGGAAATTGTTTATAAGAATTTTTCGACCTGTAGAGGGGGTCATGTTTATGCAGCCCCATAAAAGAAACCATGATAAGTAAGCGCGATAGCGATTGGACAGCCGTCAGCACCCTTAACACGAACGCTCCGCAGCGGGGCCTGGACTGGCTTAGACTGAGGCCAGCGCCGCGTTGTGCTCTGTTGTCTCGGTATGTTTGCGGCAGCTTACGACAGCTGGAGCGCTGCTTGATTTGACTGCTCGTCTTGTCTTTCGCTTGTGCCTGACCGGCGAAAGAGTCCGCTCACTTGACATGTCCGTTTCGCCCCGTTTCGCTCGTGGATGCGGTCTCACGCGCGTCCAGAAAACACGTTGCAATTTGCTTATCTCGGCAAAGTCAAATGGCGGGCGACATCTCGCGCCTTTCGAGTTTGGCCTCAAAGCTGGCGCTTTAGGAAATGAAAAACAGGAAAAAGAGAGCAAACGCATGTTTGTGGTGTTTATAAAGGTTGGTCAATAAATAAATCTGCAAACCGGTGGCATAGTTGTTCATGTTCTTCATTTCTTATATTCTTTGACAGCGCGCATCGGAGTGCTCTCGCAGGTTAGTATCTGGCTTCCGGTTTAGTCCGCGCTAGACATTAACTAGACATTAAAAACTTACACTGAATCGCATCCACGCCACTTCGTTGCTCAGGACGCGCGCAGATCTTACGTCCCGACATTGTATTTCCAATGCCAGCGCGGTCTAAACTCGAAGCCAGATATTAACCTGCGAGAGCACTCCGATCCGCGTGGTCAGAGAATATAAGAAATGAAAAACATGAAGAAGTATGCCACCGGATTTGCAGATTTATTTATTGACCAATCTTTACAAACGCCACAAACATGCGTTTGCACACATTTTACTATTTATCATTTCCTTAAAGCGTCACCTTTGAGGTCAAACTCGAAAGGCGCGCGAGATATGGCCCGCCATTTCACTTTGCCGAGATAAGCAAGCCACAACGTGTTTTCTGGACGCGCGTGAGACCGCATCCACGAGCAAAACGGGGCGAAACGGACATGTCAAGTGAGCGGACTCTTTCTCCGGTCAGGCACAAGCGAAAGACAAGACGAGCAGTCAAATCGAGCTTCGCTCCAGCTGTTCTCAGCCGCCGCAAAAATACCGAGATAACAGAGCACAACACTTCCCGGTGCTGGCGTCAGTCTAAGTAAAGCCCCTATATAGGGGCTTTAAGTCTAAGTTGGTCCAGGCCACGCTGCAAAGCGTTCGTTTTAAGCGTGCTGACGGCTGTACACAGACAACGGAATGAAGCCGACCAAGAGCAGCCATAGCCGTAAAAGTAAACCTTTTTTCGTGAAGGAAATCTTCATGCGGTTCATACGTCGTGAATCACTCGATCATTTTTACGGTGATATTTGCGTGGTTTTGTAATTTATTTTGAAACGGCTCTGGTAAATCCCAAGTCAGGCGATGAGGCAACTGATGTGAAGGTTTTGAAAAGGAAACGACGCTTTTGTGTACTTCACGCCCACGGTATACCAATCAGTAGCAAGTGGTAGACAGTACCGGTGGTGCTCACTGGTGGCATTTCCTGTTTCACAGAGAGGCCAGAGAACATGGCGGGCACCAAGGGAACACCAGGGACAATAGAACGATGCTGGGAAAGGAGCGCCGCCACGGTTTCGTTTCACTTGGTGCTACTATTTCAGCGTCTCTTGCAAACGCGAACTTTTTCTTACATCATGATGCGCTCGTAGAAAAGCGCAAATACCTACAAAACACCGCGAACTGCCAATATACAAACAATATGCTGCACTTTGCCGGAGCTAACTTGCGTACACTAATGTATGGCCTCGTTGTACGGATCCAATGCTGGTGCAAAATTTCACGCGACACTGTCTTGGCATGCAGTTTTTCGCGAGTTTCAGCGCAAATTTAAAATTAAAATGCCTATTTAAGCAATGACCATTCTCTTGAATTACATTTTGTTCTCACCAAAAATTCACGCCATCGTCGGATTGGTCGCCGGTTCCGTTAGCAAGCCCGCGAATCTTCTCGGAGGAAGAGACCAGTTCTTTCCGCGAGTAAGTCAGTTGGTTCACAGCGTCTAGTAGTGCTTCGACAAGACCATGAAAAAAAAGGAAGAAAATGTAGCAAATTCCGCTTGTCCACTCTATGGTATGGAGCAGGCAGCAGTAATTATTTTTGTTCTTTTTCCAAACCCCACAATAACAAAATTTCCCCTCTATGGCTCTTCTAACATATTCTAAGCTGTCAGAATTTGACGGCCATGTAAGCCATGTGGAAGTAGGTAACTCTATGCGCAGCCGTGCAACAATGCGTCCACCGTGATTTGGAATACAAGTTGAAGGGAACAAAAATAATTGTGCAGGTCCAACAGACTTGGATACTTACCTGCAGCGATTATTTCAACGATACATACGACTTAATACGATAGGCATAATTGCCTTTATGTTCCTCCTATGCAACGTGTAATGTCATGAAATATTTATGTTCGGGCATTACAGGGTTCACAAGCTATGGTAAAATGTAACCATTAAACCAGACAGATGCATTTATAGACCTCGACGCAGAGATGTAATGAGGACGATGTCGATGAATAGTGCTTGTCGAGTAGACAATGCTGATGAGAGGTACAGTCGATCGATTCTTTAACAGTACCACGCGAGCGTCGACATGGCTCGATGACTTGCACTTATCGGCGTATGCTGCTGCGTGCAAGCCGGATGATTCCTCAGATTCTGGAACACCTCTAAAAATTTTATAGAAGTATAGAAACAGAAGCATGATCACTATATCACTATACTGCTGACAAAACTTTGAACAGTTTTTGAGTACAAGTACCTTGGCTTGTTTAGAACACAAGTTTTCACATCCGAATGTTTATGTGCATAGTGTTACCTTGACTCTTACCTTGATTCTAGTTGGCAGAAACAAAGTGTAGCTGCCAGTTGCTAAACAACTATTCATCGGAACTTAATGTATGTAGATAAAGGTAGATAAAAGTATACATGAAAACATGGTACAGCAATTCGGCCAGAAATATTATATTACGACGCCATTCTAGAACCTTGTCCCTGAGTGGCGGAGCTATTGGTTCGTGTCTAGAAATTACAAAGCGCTTTGTAAGCGCTTATTTTACCAGCTAAAACTGTTTCACATTAAATTAGGTAAAGGTAGCTTACGCTACACGAGTAAATCTCGGAGGCCATCATGCCACAAATACAAAGAGAATAAAAGAAATTCTCATTCTACACCGGCTATTATATTTATGCATTCTTTCCACTATAGCCGTGCTTGAGTACGGCAATTCTGTTGAGCAAATTAGTCGTAGCTTCGGCAAAAGTATTCTTGAGGTAAGTGGAGACTGAACTACATTCGGCAGCATCATAATCTTCAATTGTAATCGTAATCGAAATGCGTTTTCTAGAGCATTTCTCAGCCTGCGCCTTTGTATCGCCTGCCCTCTCGCATACCTTCGGTTGTATTTGCAGTGTTGCCTTTCTGTAGGATTTTTATTTTTGTTGCGCATTTTAGGCTTATGCAGTACTGCAGTCTGTGAAATTTCCAGAATTTTGTATTCATCCTGATTATAGATTCTACATTAGTCATACACTCATCACCCTTACCCTTTCTGTTATAATTACTGGTAAGAATAAAGGTAATGACATCTGTATATGACTTATTATACAACCTACTATCTTGATTAAATGGTACCATTGTCACATCCCATATATGTGACGTAGCCTGGAGCTGTTAAACGTATCTACGTTCGTCCTAAACAAGGATATCAAACATCTTTTTAATACAACTGAGGGGTTGCAGTCGCGTCAGATAAAATTCGTTGTGGATGAATAAAACAACCTGGACCATTAGCTCACTAAGTAGTCAAATGCAGTAAGCATTATAGAACAAAACTAAACCCCAATTCACCGTTCCTTGCACCGCCAAATACACTACCTGTAAGAGACAGCACTTCCAGCAGATCCGTGATTGATTGGCAAATATATTTTTTTTGCTAAAAATGAAACACTAAATCTCTCAGCCCACGTGTCTGAAAAGCCTAGGTGCATTAATCTTACAACAGGAGCCTTCCAGAAACGTGAAGGTGCCCTTGGGAGTATGCTCCCTGACTGCGTGAGCTTCCGCTTTGGTGAAAGTATCTTTTCGTGTCATAGCACTCAAAAGACAGGCTATTAAGCGTTCCAAAAAGCATCAACACAACGGTACAAGAACACGAAAATGTAATCGGCTTCATCGCTTCAGTGTTCACGAGTATTCCCTCCTGAGGTTCTTTCACCTCTGGGATAGAGCGTCTGACGGGTTTTAAGTCTCAATTGCTTTGCTTTTGCTGATGTTTACTCAGCTAACAAGGATACACCAAGGACACGTCCTGAGTTGTCCTTCGTGTATAACATTTATTCTGAAAGACCGCTCGAGAAGAGGAATCAGCGGCGATAGAGTCTACGGATAGTGCGCGCCGAGGTTCTTTCACTCGGTGAAATCAGAATAAGTAGTTGAATTGATTATTACGGTTCGAACTCTTTTAGGAAGGTTTAGTAGAGTCCGAGTGCAGAATTATTAGTATTGATACTTTTATTTATGTTACCATTCGAAGAAGCTAAACGGTCATAGCAGCACCTTCAAACTTGAAACAAAACCTCATGTTTATGCTTCTCACTGTAAGCTTCTTGAAGTTTGGTAGAGTAGCCTAATTTTCTTCAGGTCTATTTATACTATGAATGATTTTTCACGTTAAAAATATTTCACTTGTATCACGAATAAAGTAGGTATTTCTTTTAATCATGTACAGTGGCGAACTGGTAAAGTGATATTAAGAAGTATGAAGCAAAAATAACCGAGCACCGCAGCACGAAACTAGCCACACATCAATGGCTCTATGACTAGTTTCTCATCTACAAGACGAATATTTTCATACGAGCGCTTCGCAGTCGTGCTCACTCCGTGACTTGTGATAGCACTGGAAGTGAATCTAACAAATGATAAGGAACACTCAACAAATGTTTTTTTTTTTTACTTTCGCATGAAGATGGGTTACACAGCTGTGTCAGAACTTGCCTTGATATTTTGTTCAATAGTATAATGGGGCTCACTCAGATATGAAAACTAAAGGTAAGTTGAGAGCACAGACAGACAGACAGACAGACGGACCGACGGACGGACGGACGGACGGACGGCGAACATTATTTGATACTGAGGAGCTACCGTCAGGACCCCCTAACCGGAGGCCGTCGTAACCGCTGGCTGCGCCCACGTAGCAAAATTTCCTTTTTTTACATCAGCGCTATCGGAAAAAAATTAAAGAACAATGAAGGGTGAATGTAGGAGTATGAAGACCGAATGCCAGTCGCAGTGTGAGACAACTCGTAGTGTGAGGTAACAGGTAGTTATACAGAGAGCCGCTTCCTGCGAAGTGTCCGACCCTAATTAGTTTGTTTCTGGGAAACGTTGATGAATCAGCAACAGAGACATCGGGCAGAGCCAAGGGGGACATGGGCCAAGGCACACCTAAGACGACTTTGTCCCAAGCAAATGTTCAAGGGAAACATGTCGAATAAGATAATCGGAAGAAAGGGTGATGATGATGTGAAAAGTAGGTGTAACATAGCAACGTACTCGATCGCAAGGTCAGCAAGCTTTGATCAAAGTTTGCTATGTGTGGCACAAAAGTGAAAGGCATTTCTCCTAATAGAAAACATACTGCAGCTTGGTTTTAGAATTTTTTTTGCCGTAGTAACTAATGTATATTTATGTATCTAAACATAAAAAAGAAGCGAAAATATTTCGAGTGTGTTAAAGTTTCGCTCTTGTGCCAAATAAAGAAATGGGTTATGTGAACTTGGTGCAGTACAACACGAAGCAACAGCACACTGATTATTCACTTCCCTCGTTCCACTGCTAAAACATGATGGTGCACGTAACGCTTTTATGGCATTTTTTTCGCCGGATGCAGTTTATTATGTGAAATCGTAACATGCACAAAATTTTCGGATCTACAGAGCCATCTGCAGCCTATACCATCCTATCGTAAGGTTAATTTCTCCCAAGAGTAATCTGCTCCCAGTTTTTTTGTAAACATATCGAATACGGAACAGTATACCGATTGCTGAGACACCATCATAAGGTTCTGTTTCAAATTTCACATTATTGCTTTGAGAATGGACACACGGCTGGCCTTTCTCCTGCAATAAGTTTTCCACATATTCTGAACGTTTTGTTTTCCTGCGGTAACATTTATTTTGCTAATATTCGCAATTTAGCACTCGCAGTTTCTGCCAAGTCCGGGTATTCGTTCGTTGAAGTAGTATTCAAAAAGCACTGCATTTTAATTTAGTGAGGTACTGTACACCCATGAACTCTCTAAATATATACGTTCCGTTCACGCCAAGAGATGGGCTTTTTGTGTAAGTGGCTATCATTCTATTTTATGCTAGGGCTTGATTAGTCGTGACCAAAAGTTTTCGAGAGAAATTATTTGCGAAAAGGATGAGTACACACTAAGCTTCAGTGCATCCTCGTCTGTCCAATGTGTCTTGCTTTATTCAATTCGAACTGATTTTTCCAGTTATCTCGAACACGTGGCCTACAATACGAAACCTCAATCTGTAGTAGCAGTTGTAACCTGCGCATTGAGTCAATAAATAAGCAAAACCGTGCATTAACAGAGCATAACACCACATGTGTCGTGATTCTTACGTGCAGTATATCTTTGTGGCTGAATTTGAGTTCCCCAAGCAGGTTAATAGTCAAATGAAGCCTTTTTGAGCAGAAAGCGCTTGCTAAGCATCCGCAAGCAGCTGACGCCAGTGACATACCTTTTGCTATGAAAAACAGCATGCCCTGCCGGCTAGAGTGCGATGTGGCTCCTTTAGGTACGTATGTGTGCTTTGAGTGATGCATTCGATGAGTATACAGAGGAATCAGCGCAGGGTGTGTGTGTGTTCCTGTTCGCGTGAGTGGCGACGCATAGAGCGCCTAAAGAGCGACGCTTATGTGCTCTACTGCATCGCCAGTGTACCGGGTGTTTCAGCAAACGCTTTTAAAAATTTTTAAAGGTTGCCTGTGGCAGATAACGCAATTCTAGTTCATGAGCTGGTCTTCTCCAAGAGGCGTAGATTACTTCCACTAAAAATTGAAGTGAAGAAGACTAATTAACGAAAAGTCACTAATTAAGTTTTTAACTAATTACAGTATGGCCCATATTGCAATTTACAAATTATATTCAGGGCGTTCGCAAGGCGAACTTGGATGCACTTGCAGTGCACTTGGAGTTTGAACTTGGAACGAATTTTCAGGATGGCACCAGTTTCTAGATATTAATTCCCGAACTTTGCGGGGAAATGCATTGGGCGTTTCCACCTTGTCGCCAAAGAGGAAATGTGAACATGCGACTGTAAAGACTTTGTGTACAGATGCTTCGTAACAACACTGAATGGTATTCATGGGCTCTTGTGCCATAAAATTAAGTACATCATGATCATCATAATTATCTGTGAAAGATATGCCATCGTTTCTTTACTTGCTTCCTTTATTACCTCTCAACTTTTCGAGATAAGTCCAAGAAATAGACCCTCTGAGACAACATACAGCATCGCATGTGTTGTTCAGTATGAAACCTTGGAAAAAGTCTCTCAGCGAAGTTTGTTCTGCCACTGTGTTTGCAGCGGGACCTTCCGCCTTTGTGGTCGCCATGAAACCTTGGCTTAGTTCTTCAATTGGTTCAGTGCAGTTTAAAGCAGCAACACCACATGCCAACGCATCATCATCAGCCTATATTTAGGTCCACTGCAGGACGTAGGGTTCTCACTGCGATCTCCAATTACCCCTGCCTTGTGCTAGCTGATTCCAACTTGCGCCTGCGAATTTCCTAACTTCATCACTCCACCTAGTTTTCTGCCATCCTCGACTGCACTTCCCTTCTCTTCGTATTCGTATTCATCCTGTGACTCCAATGGTCCACCGGTTGTCCATCCAATGCTATACATGGCCTGCCCAGCTCCATTTTTTCCGCTTAATGTCAACTAGAATATCGGTTATCCCCGTTTATTCTCTGATCCATACCGCTATCTTTCTGTCTCTTTCTTAGGCCTAACATTTTTCGTTCCATCGTTCTTTGTGCGATCCTTAACTTGTTCTCGAGCTTCTTTGTTAACCTCCAAGTTTCTGCCCCATATGTTACCACCGGTAGAATGCAATAATTGTACACTTTTCTTTTCAACGACAGTGGTAATCTCCGAGTCAGGATTCGGTAATGCCTGCCGTATGCACTCCAGCCCAAATTAATTCTATAAATTTCTTTCTCATGATCAGGGGCCCCTGTGAGTAATTGACCTAGATAAACGTACTCCTTTACAGACTCTAGAGGCCGGCTGGCGATCCATGGGAGCTCAATTAGGAGGTCGTCGTAACTAAGTCGTCGCTCTTCTTCACACACTTTCCCTTTTTTGATTTCAACACCCAGTCACGTTTTTTTTTGGAACTTAGATAAATGTAGAGGCGAATCCATCGCCTTGAGGCGATAGACAGGGGACGTGAAAGCTTAGCTTCATTTCACCATGCTGGAAAGAAAGTTCGGCGCTAAAAGGATATCTGTATTGAACTGGAGCACTTGCTTTTTCAACCATAACTTGAAGCATCAGCACGTCAAAAGAAGCAGGTACCTCCATCAGGCGCGTACCACTGGCGTGAATTAAACGCTGTGTCGCCATGGCAGAAGCGCATTCAATGTGAGTGGCAGCTTTTTTTTTTTTTTTTTTTTTTTTTTTTTTTTTTACTGCTCACATCGACGAACCCAGTATGGTAAAGGTACAACGGGATGGATGAAGCCATGCGAGTTCCACACTAAACCCAAAGCGTTATGCAGTACAAAATTGTGAGTTCATTCAGTTCAGTTGAGTGGAATTATTTGAGCCGGTTTCGTGACCCCAACAAGGGGTCAATGATCATTACTTGCCTTTTCGATAGAAATTTATGACCACCGTGAGGTAACCAGAAATGGCGACTCTCCTGAATCACGTATAGGGCCTGATGAAATAAAACACCTTGCATAACGGATGGTGTGGCAACAAAGTGCCGAAAATATATCGGTGTTCTAATAGTAAAACATTCGAATCGAACTGAGGATGAATGTTAGAGTAAAATAAGCACGATATGTAAAGTATATTAAATATGTTGTAATTCTAAAGACACATTACATATGAAGTCTTCGAGGAGATTGTGTGGTAAAATAAGCAGCTTGATATACATTGACAAATGCTTAATACCGTTGAAAGTTACAGCTCCGGACATCTAACGAAGTTGTGAATGACAAACAACTGCTTTAAATTATCTGGAGCGCTATGGCAATGACAGTAAAGAAACAAGGAAACGTCATGTTGCCATGTGAACATAGTGTCGTGCGATAGACATGGCCAACTCGAAATTTGTAGTAGCACAACTCTATAAGTATATGCTTTAAAAAATAAATTATGGCGTTTAATGTGCCAAAACCACGATCTGATTATGAGGCACGCCGTAGTGGGCGACTCCGGAAATTTCGACCACCTGGGGTTCTTTACTGTGCACCTAAATCTTAGTACACGGGTGTTTTCGCATTTCGCCCCCATCGAAATCCGGCCGCCGTGGCCGGGATTCGATCCCGCGACCTCGTGCTCAGCAGCCCAACACCATAGCCACTGAGCAACCACGGCGGGTAAGAACGCTTAACCTGAATCGAAACTGTAACAGTGGGCATAACCGAGGTGCTGTGGTCCTCGAGCCCTACTTCTCTTAGAGTTCATGGCTAGAGTAAACAAATTATTTCTAATCTAAACAAGATGGCACTCCATATTTTACGAAATACCGCACTGAGCGAGTGGGTTCTCTATACAAATTGGCTACCTTAATCAAATGACAAGATGAAGACAGCCAATATAACACTTGCCTTTGGCAATGGCAATGTGAGGCCGAAGTTGTTAATTCAGGCTTAGTGAAATATGCCAGGTTAGAAGTACGAAGAATATACACAGTGGAAAGCCACTACCATTCGCTGCGACGAAGCATAACGTTTTTGAAAGCAGCAAAATTATTCAACGTGCAGAAGTCAGTAAAAATACGGTCCGTATATTACAGCGCGTGGAAATCGAGTTCTTCCTCAAATAAACTTGAACGCGGCTTACCATTTCCCACTTCTGTTTTTGTTTAATTCTTATCAAAATGAAGTCACAAAAAGGTGCGCTAGCCTTCATGTTGTGCTTGTAGCGTAAGGATGCAGACTCGCGGTGAAGTGGAGTGACCATAGACATTACTGACAATCTGAATGTATCCGCTAAACCTGTTCTGGACAGTGAACCATGTGATGAAAATGAAGTTTTTGAGTAAATACATATTGTTTGGTGGCGTATAGCGTTTTAAATTCACCCTTGCTAGCTGTTACTGTCATATACCTGGGCTTTCGAAGATAAAGCAACACTTTTAACTCAATTATTGTGAGAGGAAACTTTCTTTTAATATTAGCAAACAAATCAAAGGTTTCAAAATATGAAAATATATTAGTGTGCAAATATCTTTCATATATAGCTTTTAGTTATTTTATAGGTAAATTGCTTCCCAGCAATATTTAGTGTTCCTTATTCGTTAGCTTTCCTTGACCTCTTGTTGACAAATATAGTTCTTCAAGTGAGCACACAACGCATCAAAACATCTTTGCATACCATAAAGGGCACATGGTGTCACGACACTTAAGATTGCGCGGTCACATACAAAAGCACTGTCACGTGCTCCGTAGTTTACGCACACACTTGCCTATGCTACCGTTTATAATAAATTGCACATAACATTTGCCTACTTCATTATGATGACCTAAATCATTTTTGGCACAATGTAAAGAATATTGTATTTTTTCTCTTTTCATTTTTTGCGATGAAGGAATGGATTAAAATGGGAAATTGATAACAAGAGTTTGCACGCCAAACCTAGGGATTAGAATTGTATGAAGAAAATGCGCCATCATGTTAGTAGCTATGTATAGTAGTAGCATCATGAATAGTAGCTATTACCTGCATAAATGCTTTAGATTAAGAAGGATTTTGTGCAATGTGCAATTTAGTGCTGTTATGTTCACTTCTTGTTACCATACGGCTGATCTCAGGCTCGCTTATAAGGGCCTAACTTCGTCTCAGATTCCCCAAATGGGTGTTTTTGAATACACAGCGTTTATCTGCAAAGTACGTCGCACTCAGAACGGAAACATTAGGTCCACAAAGGTTTCACGTGGTGTAACAAAGAAACTCGGTCACGCTTTTTTGTGCTACCAGTACAAAGCGCTGGGCATTTGTTGAGAGTGACAATGTTGAGTCAAAAGTTACTTTCTCCATAATGAGCAGACCAGCGCCTTTGCACTAATTCGCGTCTGCACAGCGGTGTTGGCGATGGCTCGGCCCACTGCATCTATGTAACAAAGGAGAATTCATTATAGGGAAACGCAGTCATCTCTGAAAGCCTTCACCGCCCGTTTCCTTTGACACTGAGCGCCGCTCGGAAAAGTGCCTCGAAACGGCTATTGTCCATAGGGAAAGAAAGGTTAACGACAGTTCGGTGCTATTATCTTTGTGATTGAGGTTCTTTCGAAAGGTCTTTTAATGTAAAAAAGATGTGCTACAAGCATCTTTTTTTGACGTTTACGCGTTGAACACCGTCAAGCGCAGTTTCCTACAAAGCCTTAATGTATGTAGCTCTGCATGACTGGTTAGAACACATGTTACCATACTAATACTAATATAACAATACTATGACGCACAATAACAAAGTCCACGGAACAGCTACGAAGGCATAATGACTGGCAAAGTTCGGCCGCTCACTGCCCGATGTGCGAGAGCCGATGATGCAACGTGTCAGCGTTGCGCATATCGCGATGATGATATCGTATCATAGTCGTGTTCTCCTGCCTTGCCCCAGAGGCGCCATAGATATCTCAAGCACTTCCGCTTGCTGCTGCTCAGATGACTTCAATTGATGCTCTCGTACTGCGGCCGTGTTCCTGTTCATAACGATTGCCATAATGCACCGCCGTGAGCTGTTTCCTGGCTGCTATATCTCATGCAACGGCAAAATCATTGTAATTTTTTTTACACAGCGAAATAACCGAACCAAAGCCGCCACGATGCTTGCTGCGAGCATTGCTACAGCAGCGATAGCTGTGCTCCCCTGAACAAGTGTGGCCTGCTGTGCCACGCGCCCTTTTCGGATGTTTCACGCGAATGTTGGGAACACACATCATCGCCATCCTTTGGCTAGATGTCTGACGACGACGCTATTACAACTATTGCATTGACATGGTCGGCATAATCACGATTGAATGACGAGAACATTATTATGATAAAATGACGAAGAAGGGACGAATTCGATAGAACGACAAAGGTTTTATGACAACGACGGCATGAAGACAATGGGATAACGTTTCTGATGTGATCACGATGGTAAAACTTGAGCGTTATGGCGACGCCATGACGACTAGAGTAGGACAATAGCTTTGTGACGACAAATGGCATGATGACGATGACATGACGAAGTTAGAATGACGAAGATTGAGCAACCAAATATGGCAACATGTGAAGGTATGAACAACGAATGCATGACGGCTACTTTACAACAACTACACAATGACGCTAATGGCATGACAATGGTATGATCACAATAGGATGACGAAGAGCGCACGCACAACGACGATGGTATGACGATCACTGTAACATGAAGACTGTATAACGAGAATGGCATGACGAGAGTCGGAAAATTGTGCTTTGATGACGAATATGAAATGATCTCGACGGCCTCACGACAGCGTTATGACAACGAATTCATGACGACTGTTTGAAGACAATGATGTGACAACGACGGCATGACGAGAGTCGTAAGACAAACCTTGCTTGGCGACAGCGGAATGACTGCGACATCATCTTGAGCAGATGCCTAGCGGCCCGAGCAGTTAAACAACTTGCGCCACTGATTCGGTGTAGAGGGTGTGTCGTTGACTGCATGACAAGTCAGATGACGAAGTTCTAAAGGGACAATTAAGGCAAATATTAAGTAGACGTAGACTGTTTTAATACTATTCCGGAAACCTCCCTGCGCTTGTTTAAAAAAAGACAGTTTACGAGAAACTTGCATCTCAAGGGTCCGAATACCTTTATCGCAAGTTAAATCTCCCGCCACCCGCCCGGAGAGTAGTGACGTTGTACACACCATTACCGCCCTTTGCTGCCATAGGTGATTAAAATGGCGCCCGACAAACGGCAGTATGTTTTTTTGCAAAAAAAAAAAAATCATGTGCCATTCCATTTTGTGCAGGTGCATTACCAGCGAAGCGGTTTAGCGCGCGACACAGAGGTGACACAGAATTTTGAACAAAGGCACGAACGTATTTATAGTCCTGATCGGTGCTTATCGTGACGATAAGAAAGCACACATTCGCATATCTCCTCTGTTATTAAATCTGTCAGTCACGTAAGGCGGACATACCGCCTTAAGCAATGGCTCATACCCCCGTAAACGTGGCCTCCCTATTACGGCAGCAGAAGAGGAGTGAAATTCTACGCCGGATTGATGAGCGGCAACGGAACCAGCTAGGGAAGAAGGCGAACGCGTGAGCAGTGGCAGGAGCGCGTTCGTGGTTTCGCCGAGGAGAGCCAACCCTTTCCACTTGGTCGCCTTATAAGACGCAAACTACTTGACGCACTACATCATACATTGAGTTACGCATCGTTTTAGACAGAGGTGGCCGTTTGCTTTTGTCGTTGGCTCTTCCACTCTCACTTTTCAGGGGAGAGTTTTATAGGAGTGTTTTTCGGGGCGGATGCCAATAAATCTCGGATCCCAGCCATAGACAACTTCGCTGTAAAAGCAAACGCGCGGCCGTGGAGGAACCAAGAAAGGACAGAGCGGTGGATTCGCCGCTCCAGCTATACTTTTGGTCAAGTGTCGTGGAGCGCTCTGGCAAGCCTTCTGGACGTCGAATTCCGTGCTAATTACATTTCTTGTAAGTTTCACGAGCCAGGAATAATGAAACTACTACGCGTTAACGAAACTACCGAAACGCGAAAGCGCTGAAGGCGCAGAGTTGAGCGAAAGCGAAATGTTTCGACCGCCCGCGTGTTTGTCACAGGTAATGTCAATTTCTTTTTTGTTAACTGAAATAAAACTGATAATTAATGCAATTCAATAACTTTTCTTTATAATGAGTGGCTGAGTACTAGCCACAAAATTTAAATGAGGAACACTTTCTTCATCGGGCAAGTACTTGAGTGCCCCGGGGTAGTCTAATTTCGTCCTGCGTTTACCTCAATTTATCGATTACTAAGGCTCTCTTCGCGATAATACGTGTATTGACACCTTCCAGATTCTCAAGCATTATTCTATCACTTTAGCTTGACCTAATATTTGCTTTTAGTGCCCCTTCAATGACGAAGATGAAAGGACCATGACGACATCACGGCCACGAGTACATACTTAGTGACCCACCTATAGTAGAAAGCTTGGGCCACTGGGTCGGCGTAGGAGGACGGACTGACGGAGGCGTTACAGAGAAACAGAGAGACAGACACCGACAGAGGAATTACAGAGAGAGAGAGACAGACAGAGGCGTTACAGAGAGAGAGAGAGACAGACAGAGGCGTTACAGAGAGAGAGAGAGAGACACGCACAGAGGCTTTACAGAGAGAGACAGAGACAAACATAAGAATAGATATAAATGGAAGGTGGTTCAGGAGGGTATTGATGAGCATGGCGTCTTGCTTTTCCACGATGCCATTGGCAAGAGTGTCGCCAATTTCATGAATTTTCTGCTCCTGTTGCTCCACAGTGGTTAGACACAGTAAGCAATTGTTCGTGCAAAAGAATAAAGTCGGCGTAGGCTCTCGTATCACCGCGTTTTTGAGTGACCAACTCCTGGCACACTACGATAGGCTTCTACAGTATCACCTCGGGCCCGTTGGTAAAGTCAAATTGTTGCGCTACGTCGATGACCTCTTTGTGTTATTTAGTGCCAAACCAGAAGAAGCTCCTGTCCAAGTAAAACAAATTTTATGCGCATCCCGGTCCATTTTCTAAGGCCTCTCATTTACGATTAACCTGCTGGCAGACGGCGTAATTCGCTTTCATGGCCTCAAGCTCTACCTCAGCCAAAACCACAACTGTGGGGCTTACGCCCCTCGCTCAAAGAAATTCCGAAGGACCCACCCCTCGCTCAAAGAATTCCCGAATGACCCGTCGGGTCATTCGGGAATTGTTAAGCGGACCATTGCACTTGGAACACTCGGGAATGCCCTAACTCGCTCCTGCCATCATGAAATTAATCGGAGGTATGACAGCCAAATCCAGCGCCTAAGAGGAAGCGACTACCCGGAATTCCTTCATTGTTCCTTGACAGAAGTTCTTGCCCAAGAAATCAGATCTCTCAGGGACACGGCACGGGCTGAACTCGGCTCCGTGTGCAGAAAAAGGAACGAAAGCGACCCTGACAACAGGCCTTGCAGTAAGAATCACTCCTGGCGCTTTGTGCAGTGCAAGAAAGAGGTCGTCTACGAGATCCCCACTACGTCAGGGCAGAACGTATATCGGCCAGGAAGGGCGGTGTCTCAGTCACTGTTTGCGGGAGCATGCGTACAACGTAAAGGACCAAAATGGCAGGAATCTGGCTACTCACTGCGCCAATTGCGGGTGCACTCCATTACGTCAAGACACGAAGGTTCTGCGCAGGTATTGAAACAAGTGTGCCCGTGAAATCTTCGAAATGTTTACGATGATGTGCGAAGCCCCGTCATGTGTCAGCGTCCCTTCACTTGTACTCACCGACAACGAGTACAGATTTCTATGGGACTAATCATGGTGTTTTTGTTAGCTGTTACCTTCAGACGCATGCACGACTGGAATATTTATCCCACCCCCATCCCTACCCCCTCCGTTTCCTTCTTCCAGTACTCCTTAGGAATACACGCAAAGTGCCTCGAGCGGCTAGTCACGCGGCAATTTTGCCTGTATTCGCGGGCTTCTTTCACACTCGGAAAAACACCTTTATGTAGCACGTATCGAGTAAGAGAAAGCTGTGTTCGGAGTTTTTCGTGTTGCTCTACAATTTCCTCATTGACACTTTTCATTGTCATAATAATAGTTGAGAAGTTGATTAAATAATTAATAATAATGATTTAATTAGGCGGAATGCAAAAACCTCAGTATCTCTAAGCGGCGGCAAGCAACATTACCTTTGTTCTGTCCAGATACGTGGCATTTGCATAATTCTAAATCTTGGTGCATGATAGTTGGGACACCCTGTATGAAAACTTGCAGATCCCACGCTCTGTGAGAAATGCAAGGCCCATGAAATCTTTAGCATCTGTGGAGTCATACATTAATTTTCCTCCCGCGAAGAAACCAGATTGTTCTTAGGAAAAAAGGCAATCACGCCCCAACTGCGCGGGAAAGTGATCCCATAAACCAAACAAGCAAGGATGTCCGCGGATATCATTAGCGGTAAACCGCCATTTTACTGCGTCAGAAAAAGCAATTAGCGGAACACGAAGTATTAAAAGAAAAGCGAGGAATATCAAATATCTTAAACCCAATGTCCTGCAACTGATCCTTTGTAAGTTTATCTCGGTACGTTCCCTCTAAGAAAGCGCTAGGAACAAAAGCTATCAGGAAACTTTGACAGTGGTGTGCGCATTTGGAGCAATCCTCCAAAATCTCAAAAGTTTCCCTTATGCGTTTAAGTAAGTTCCCTTCATTTCGATAATGGATGGAGCACAAAATACATTGTGACGCTTGGTTACGCACACAAAGCCTTTATTATCCTCCGCTCTCCTGATGAACTGTGCATGGAGAGATCCAGCCTTGGAACTATCGAACGCATCACTGCGCCTTGCCATGAATCATCCGTCAAAGTCAGCAAGAGAATGGGCTAAGGTTCTTAGCAAACATGCTCGTACTATCGCATCGTGTTGCAGGCAGGCATCTTGCCCTATTTTGTTGCTGTTGTTGTGCCGATTTTTCAACTACGCTCTGTGCATATTGGATGGCCTGAACTTGCGCCTTAACAGCTGGCTCCCATGTTTGTTCATAATCTCACCATGACATATAGCGACGCAGCTAATCTTTAATCTAGGCAGCGTGTAGTGACATTACAAATGTGCGCTACATCTCAATATATCTTGTCGTGAATGCAACGCTAACTTTGTAAATAAAACCTATAGACCAAATTGCCAAAGAAGAACGCCTTCCACTTGTTACAAGTTTATGCATTACAAGTCAGCGCTGCAGTAACCGCGGGTGGCTTCCGACATGTAGCGTTCATTTTCAAGAGGTGCCGTCTGCTAGGTGGCACTTTTTATTGCGATAGCAATTATATGGACACTCCAAAGCAGATTTCTGCCGTCGGCGTCGCCGTCGCCGTCGCCGTTGCCGTCGCCGTCGCCGTGAGGTTCCGTATGACGTCAATGGAGATGAAATCGTCGCCGCGCGCCGCCGAACGCTGTATGTGCGAGTGAAAGGGCGCGA
This sequence comes from Dermacentor silvarum, assembly GCF_013339745.2. NCBI lineage: Eukaryota > Metazoa > Arthropoda > Arachnida > Ixodida > Ixodidae > Dermacentor > Dermacentor silvarum. Next base: position 118,996,087 of record NC_051159.1, on the reverse strand, counting down.
GGGACGCGCGCTTTCACGGGGAGTGAACGCACGGCGGAGAACAAACGTGCGTTCTGTGCCGTGCTCCCGTAAGGGCTGCAGAAGTAGGCGTCTCTTTCCTCCTTTACAATCACCATATATGTAGAGCAAACGCGCCTTCTTCTGACGCGCGAAAGGCCGGGGGGGGGGGGGGGGGGAGGTGCAGGGAAGGGAGGCGACGTTTAGCTGCGGCACCAAGTGCCTATTTATATCAGAGGCTCCGGCAACAGTCACCAACGCCGCACGCATTTTGTGCGAACGCGGGCAAAACGCCGACGGCGTCGACAACAGTGCTGTGTGTTGCCGGTGCTGCTGCATGTCCAAGTTTGTACAGCGGATAAAACTACTATCCTTACTCCGTATAGCTCTCTACTAAGTTGCTATCGCAATTGATGCTTCGCCTTTCGGGTGAAACTGCGACAACTTTTTTATTGCACTTTTTTAGCTGATTCAATCCAGGAAATTAGAGAAGCCGGCAAAAATCCTCTTGCGTTTGGAGGCTTGCTTTGTACTATTTCTATAGCACCATCTGCTTCAGGCAGTGCTGTACTTTGAAAACAAAACGCGAAAGACCTAAAAGAAAGCGCTAAACAACGATAGAACCAGTTTTTTTCCATAAAGCTGGGTGAGAAGTTCCAGCTCTTTGAAATACAATACGGCAGGACTAATCAGATGCGGTTTTCAGAGGCAGCTTAAGTTAACACATCGGCGGTGTATTGAAAAGCGGCACCGAGAAGCAGCATATCACAGCGTAGGCGCGCGTTCTGTTGTGTCCCTGAGTTTTCATAATGCACAAATGAACTTATTTCCATTTTTGTACAGCGTACAGAATGCAAGGGGCTCGATTAGTGATATCTAGTTCTCTTGACGAGGGTTCGAGCACCTTTAACAAAGCGATGCAGCAGGAACAATTGACACCGCACAAGACTATCTAATCTTCAGCACTGGATAATAATCAGAGCAGTACGTTAACAAACTCAATAGAACACATAAAGGAAAATATATTTAACGACAGAGATTTTAATATTATATCTGCTGCACTAATATAAAGCAAGAAAATGGGCGTATAGTGTGCATGTCATATCAAAAGATTAAACCTTGTAGATATTGACACGTATACCGTTTATCTTTCACCGGTGACCACTGTTCTCCGACTAACAAATGTTAAACCTTATCGCTAGGCACACGACGCGCCTGCATGTGATGGGATGAGTGATTGTTTTGGTGAAAACAGTATCGCCTTTTTTTGTTGTTGTTTTTACGTTAATCTGCAGCTAGAGTTGGGTGCAATTTCAGAAGGTAGCTGCATTTGCCCTCAAATGCGGATGCACACGATCCTCCACCCATGGGCGAACCCTCTAGACTGACGTCATGAGCCGGACAGCCGGTGACCTCGATGACGGAGAGCATAGCCGTCCGCGCTTCAAACTAGGCCGGACGTTCGAGCGTGACCATCTAGTCGCGGAGGCAATCGGCTGCCGCACTTCGGCCATATGGGTGAGGCCTCTCCTGCCTTCTTAATTTGCACCCGACTGTAGTTAATTTCAGTCCACCTGCTTAAACTTTCACACCACCTGCTTGAACTTCGTTTCAGTTGACTGCACGCGAAATTTCCGCTAATTTTTTTTACTTTCTATTTATTTGGCCACCAAGTGCTCAATATACAAAATGAAATAAAAAATGCGTCTCCGACTGAACGTTCACTGCAGCATACATGTGGAATTCACGGCGTTATTTTTGCGATGTGAACATGCGCCATATTCTTTTTCATGGCTTTCCTCATTGAAAATGCTGGATGTTTTAGTGTTATGTGAATTTATTTTAAGAGAACAAAAATGGCACTAAGTACTCACGCTCGTTTCCTGTGTTGTTTCGTTTGTTCGTGTTCTCTTTCGCAGGTTTTCGTTTCTATAGAGTCGGTTCAGTGGCATTTATTCAACTTGGCCGTGACAATTTCCGGCCAGATAAAGTCTTGCTAAGCTTTCTAGTCCATGTATAGTTAGGCAAAAGCACATAATGCTGTATATCAAAAAGATATATCAAATAGCATTTTATTTAGGCAATCCGCGGTTTATATCTGGGGGACGGGGTGCCAGAAGAGACTACCTGGAAGTCCTTTGAAGGTCACCGATATCTACGTTTTTCACAAATACAAGCAAATTCACAAAATCCACTGAGAATAAAAGCCGGTGGGCATAAAAAAGAAACCTGGTTAGTGTCCATGTTCACGACGCGAACCTGACACGCCTGTGCTGGCCGGATAACCGGGCACCGAGGGATCAATTTCTCCGTTGCACAAAAAGCCAACACTGCCCTGGGCGGCACGTGGACAGAATCGACCGCCGCGATCTTCACTTATTTTATTCTTCCCAATGCCCGCAGTCCACCTTGATTTCAATGGCTGTTTGCGTTTCTTTCAATCCAGAGAAAACATCGCCGCGGATTCTTGCCTCCGGGGAAGAGGCGTGGACCGTTGTGAGTTGCGTTACACTCTTACGCCGATTGTACGTTTACATTCTCTAAACAGAGTGTGATGCAGGGAAGGAAACTTGACAAACACGGTGAAATGTGGAGGGTAGGAAGCGGGCTCGTAAAGAGGAAAGTATTAAAGATATAACTCAGCCTATTTGAAGGTATTATTTTTATTATTTTTATTTACAAATACTGCCGTCTCAGTGTGAGACATTGCAGGGGTGGATACATAAGTAGCCTAAACAGGCAAAAGTCAAACATTATACAGCATACAATCAGTAGAGCATGTTACATATGTGCATGGTCACTACAAAACAATATTTAGTGTAAATAAAGGCATGTATTCAAAGCTACAAAAAATAAAGAGTATACCAGTAGGTCTTAGAACTAATGAGAGATGCGATAGATTTATTTCTCGAATTGTGCTCGAGGTAATTGTCGAAGTGAGCCGTAAAGGCCATCCCAGAGTTCGACTGTCGACGGGAAAATGAAAATTTTAAAGTGTTCAAGCGTTATTGAAATGGAACAAGGTTAAGGGGGTCAGTGCTTCGAATTGAACGCGCAGGACACTTCCCAAATGAAACCGGTGCCGCAATAACCGACGACCCGTGTATGATCTTATTTATTAAAAGTGATAAGACGGTCACACATGCGTCTGTGTGCAAGTGTGTCAAGCGATAGGCCTTGGGCATGTGAAGAAGGTGAAAAATGGTGGTCATATCTGTTATAAATATATCTTATCCCTTTGTTTTGCAGAGATTCCAATTTGTTAGCGTCACAAGAAGAATAGGAAGACCAGACAACGGACGCATACTCCAAAACTGGCCTGATCAGTGTCTTATTGATCAACTGGCCTTGATCAGATCTGATTACTAAGTTTGCAATCCTTAGTAGCATCCTTTAATGTACGTTTTAAATATGCTAATTTGCGAAGTGCCTTCGAGTGGATGCAGTCTATGTGTTTCGGCCATTTCATGTTATGAGCAAAAGTTACACCGAGATACTTGAATTCATCTACATGTGCAATTTTAGTCCTGCTGAAACCATAATTAAAGTGCAAAGGTGTTTTCTCATTTGTGAAGGTCATCGAGACTGTCTTTGTTAGGTTAAGTGCTAGTTGCCAAGTATTGCTCCAAGCACAGATTTTAGAAAAAACTTCATTTAATAGTGACTGGTCATTTGCATTCGAGACTTTGGAATAAAATGCACAATCGTCTGCGTGTAACCGTAGCTTAACTGGCGAGTTTTCAGTGACCTTCATGGCGTCATTGATATAGATTATAAATAAAAGCGGGCCTAACGCACATCCTTGGGGCACACCAGATGTAACTTCGATGCTATTGGACTTAATTTTATTAAAGGAAACGTACTGGCTTCTGTGATGCAAGTAATCAGCAATCCAAGTAATTAGTTGGTCATTTTCAATGACCTCAAGAAGCTTGAGAAGCAGTTTTCTATGACAGCAAGAGTCGAAAGCTTTAGGATAGTCTATAAACATAGCATCCAGCTGGCCTCGGCTATTTAGCACCGTAGCAATATCGTGCGAAAACTCAATAAGTTGTGTTATTGACGAGAAACCGGGCCGAAAACCATGTTGACACGCTGAGATAACGTTGTTCTTTGTTAAGTAACTAACAATGTGTTTGTGGATAATGTGTTCAAGTAACTTACAAGTATTACATAACAAGGAAATTGGCCAGTAGTTAGAAATGATTTGCTTTTTACCAGATTTAACAACTGGGACCACGTTAGCTATTTTCCAATGCTCGGAACGGTAGATGTCAGAGGTGATTTCCTAAAGATAATTGTGAAGTAACGTGCGTTCCACTCAGAGTATCGCTTAAGAAAAGTGTTTGGAATATCGTCTGGACCACAGCTTTTATTTGTGTTGATGATGAGTAAAAGCTTAAGAACACATTCGACAGTTATGGTAATATCGAGAAGCGCTGGCAGGGCAAGAGTGTTGAAAGGTGAATTAAGACCATCGTCAGAGACAAAAACAGATTCAAAGAAATTATTGAAATCCTCTGAGATGCTGGAAGGCTCGGTAGAGGGGATACCGTCGATAATAAATGACGAAGAACTAGAATCATTAGGATTGATGGTTTTACAAAACCTCGAAAGATTTTCTTTGAGAACAGTCGCTAGGGTCACGTTGTAGTAAAAGTGTTTCGCCTCATACATTTTGACTTTTAGTGTCGTCTTCAACGTACTTAGTAGACTGACCAAAGTATGGTCTGTGTGACGACGCTTACGAACTCGTTTCATTATGCGCAACAGGTGAATGATTTCGCGATTGTACCATTGATGACGCCGATTCAGTTTTATGCATTTCTTAGGAACATGACTAGAGATACAGCTGCGCACAATACCATAAAACATGCTCACTGAAGAATCAACGTCGCACTGGTCACTGCAAAACAAAAGAAATTATCGTACGCAGAAGCAAGCGCATTTACATTGGATGCATCGTCTGCTTTGACGAAGTTTGGTACGTATTTGAACACTGGCTTTCTGGCTTCGCACGTAACATTCACACTTACAATCACTGCCTTGTGATCAGACAAGCCTTCAACAGTGTAGCAATGGTGTGCATTCTGTACAAGCTCTTGATTTACAAAAACAAGGTCTAAGATAGCATTCTCGTGTGCTGGACAATCAACAAGTTGGGTCAGATTAAATGACAAGGACATGTAGATAACCGACTCACAAAGCTGTTTATCGCAACCAGTTGGCTTGAGCGATTTCTAGTCGATATGTGGGAGATTGAAGTAGCCTGTAACTACCAAATTCCTATTGTGTAGCCTATGCTGTGCAATATAGTTTCTGACAAGGCAACAAATATCACCAGGGGCATCAGGGGGACGATAAATTGCACCCATTGCAACAACCAGGGATCCAACCTTTACCTTACGCCAAAGTGACTCGGTGCCAGGAAGGTCAGTCAGTAGGAAGAAATGAATGCCTTTCTTTATAAAAATCGCTACGCCACCCCTTCGGCTACTGACTCTGTCCTTTCTTAGCACAGCATAGCCTGGGGGTGAAAATTCACTGTCCGATATTGCATCGTGCAACCAAGTTTCCGTAACGCCTAATAAAGTCGGATTATGTGATTCAACGAGAAAGTTAAAATCGACGCCCTTGTTCAGCAGGCTTCGCGCATTTACATTCAAGACTGTTAGCTGCTTATCAGGAGGCAGTCAGTCAGTGCGCCGAGAAGCTGGTGCTTTGAGAATACTGTTTGACTTCGTCCCACTTGTAGCGAGTATTATCAATGATCAGGATATCGAAACGCAGCTGAAGTGATTTTGCGCTTTTTCTTAAATCAGACGAGTTCTGCCATAGATTTCTGCAAAGCTGGCGGACACGCGCCGAGAAATCCTCATTAATAAATATATTAGTGTTCCTGAGTTTACGTGCGTTTTTCAATATTTCAATTTTAGTCCTGTAATCAAGTAGCCTTATTATCACCAGTCGTCCTTTGTCCTGCCTACGAGAACCGAGTCTGTGGCAGCGCTCTATAGAGGCTATAGGTTATAGATAGAGGCTACAAGGTTTTCGGGGGTTTCACGCGACACCTAGGGCAAGCCATGAATTACCAAGTTATTTCTTCTTGACCTGTTTTCTAGGTCGTCATTCTTCATGTCTAATTTTTGTATTGTGCTCTTTAAACTGGTTATGGTCTGCTCGAGATCTTGTAGGCGCTGGACAGCGTCGTTTTTACTGGAAGCAAGCGACTCAAGTTTGGTCAAACGATCATCGAATGAGAATATCTTAGCCGTTAGGGCAGCTATGTCTTGACCGATTCGAGCCTGTCCCACCAGCAATTCCGTTAACATTGTCTCAGTATTCGGGTCGGGGTTCAACTCAATGTCTCCCGAAAGAAACAGTAGTTTTCTTTGGGAGTGCAGCACACATAACGGCCATGAGAGAAAACGTACAGGGTCCGGCAGCAATAGGAGACAACGATCATCACTTCTGTAGCATTTGTAATCATAAACATTGCCTACCTGCAAGACGAAAAAGACGTAACTACCGCAACCATTCGCCATGCCGCTGCCGGACCCACTGAAGAGCAGAGCGCTCGTACAGGTCCTTTTGAGGTTCGGCAGCACAGTCGATGTCCCAGTAGAGTCAGGTAGTGCGCGGAAGCGCCACCTTGACGAGGACGGAAGACCGAGAAACAGTGCTGACATGCACTCGTAGTGTATCGGTGCAGCACACGCGTTCTTGAATATGCAAGAAGCACCATCAAAATCAGATGAACTGTGCAGGTGCCAAACTGGTTCGACATCTCCTTCGACGTCGCAACCATCCAAGAAAGCGGCAATCTGCAAGACGAAAAAGACGTAAATACACCAACCATTCGCCATGCCGCTGCCGGACCCACTGAATAGCCATGAGCCAACCTGCAAAAAAGCAGTGCTTTATTACGGCGATGGATTTGCGAATAGCATCAACGCAAAACACAAGTATTCCGTAGCTTTAAAGACAACTCCTGCTAGAAGAGTTCTACCGCTCTCCCCAAAATTGCTTTCTAGCCAAGCTGAAGCAGACTACTTGAACGAAGGTGTAGGAGAAGGTTTGTTAAGATCAGAGTCACAAGACAAGGATCATTTCTAATGTTTCACATGAATAAATGAATCCTGGCCGAACCATATTTGACATTTTGCTCACTGTCGTGCGCTGTTAATTAATTTCCTCTCTCTTCATGTCATTCAAGTTCGAAAAGGTCGACTTACATCGCACATCATTGCTTACCGAAGATCATAGGGACAAAGTTCAAAGCCGCTGGAAGGACGAAACACTTTCCTTTTGCCCCTGGCTTATTTCTTTCTACATGCTGGTTCGCGATAAAAACAAGGTATCCGCTTACCTGTGACGAAAGAACAGCTTCCGCTTCACTAGTGCTGAAACCTTATATGCTCCACGTGCGCAAACTGCAAGCTTGCTTTAACCTTTCAGCCGATCATATTATAGGTTCCGCCTTCTGAGTAGCATAAATAAACAGCCATTGAATGAATAAGGCTTCACTGTGTTTTTGTAGCACGTTCTGGGTAGAAAGCCATTACGAAGAAGACAATAATAATAAAGAAGTGGCTGATATGGTTAAAGGGAACTTTCCCTCCTTTCTTGGACACACTCACCTACAGCTTTAATGAAGATCCGGCTACCCTCGTGACTAGGGGGAAGCCTCAAGGGAAATGTACCTAATGTACGCGAAAGAAGGTACGTCTTTGAGTGCGTACTCCGGAATATCAAATCACCACTATCTCCGTGAGTGTGTTTTGTTTATATTCGCACTGTTTGAGCTCGCGTGAGCGCCGTTTTCATGTTCTTAGACCCGCCCCACGACATTGACTGAAAGGATGTTTTGTCTCCAGCGCAACTCTTAAGCAGCGCTGTCTTTCTGGGTTTTTACGTCCCAAAACCAGTCTGATTATGAGGCACGCCAAACAGCGCTGTCGAGTGCAACAGTTGCCGCTAGCGTCTTTGGTTGCGTAGCTCTCCACGATATTAAGTCCGAAGCACTTTAGGGGCCCGGGATGTCGGTGTCTACCACGTGATCCCGCTCGAAAGACAAGTACTAAAAACAGGGTCAGGACAAGTGCAGAATTGATGAAAACCGGTTCAAAATAAACTATCATGATTCAGAATAACTGAAAAGACAGGAATAATCAAGCATAAAGCGCATTAATTACCAGAAATTCGTTAAAATCGCTTCTAACTACCATCCGCAAAGGCTTTGGCTCCATGTGCGTGGCGGTTTTGTACCAGCTGTGCCTTAGCACAGGTGTCAGAACGGATGATGGATTGCTAAACACAAGATAAACACAGGATAAAACAAGATAAACACAAGGGAAACCCCGGCGAGTCACTGCTCCGCACGTCCCCAGCTTTCACGTTAAGTTCAACTGCACTGCCGCCGTGTTCTTTCTTTTTTCTATCAAACTGGCGTCGTCACAAAAAAGAAACACTGCTCTTTGAGCAGATGATGCGCTGCACTGATTATGAACAGTGTTTTAGTTGCGTTCTCGTTTCTGCGTCTAGATTTCTGTATTAAGCAATTTGTTGCTGACTTGTACATTGTCAATGGTAACAAATACGTGGCACCCAGGTGACTGGGGACTATTCCATCGACAGTGATTTCGTTATTTTGCGCACAGATCTCAGTACAGATGTTATAAATGTATGATATCGTTTAACAGGGAGTGGAAACTGGAGGGCCGATTTTCGTTAGTCACAATGATCTCAAGTAAAAAAACAAGGGGACCAAGGAAAGCGTTAGGTAAACTGCATGTTGTAGATTGAAATGTAAAAATAATAAATTAAAGGAAAATGAAACTGGAAGAAAAAATAACTTGCCACCGGTGGGACGCATACCCATGCCTCCGCATTTTGCATGCGCACTCTTACGAATTAGGCTACCACGGCGCCATTTTCTCATCCACCTTTCTTGGGTTTTATAATCTACTAAAACTAGCCCAAGCGGTGTTAGACAACGCAACAAGTCATGGCCATGGAGGCGGATGTAAAACATCCTTTCTAGAGCATCGCACGCCCAAGCAACAGTGTGTGTGTGTTGGATTGTCATCTGCAACATGTTGCTTTTTCGTCCACTTTCATTTTCCTTTAATTTGTTATTTTTACGTTTCAGTTAAAAGCAAGTAATTTATCTGGTTTCATTGATTGTTCACTTGATGTGATTGTGAATATAATTTTGTATGTTTCTTTAGCGAATAATCACATTGATGGTTAAACCGATTGGTGATTTAAGGAACAAGACTGATCTCACGATATTTAAGGGATTACGAGGGTTTTGTTTGTAAATTAACTCTCCTAAATACATCAATTAAGTAAGCTAAGAAAGTCCTGGTACAGGATGTACCGGAGTTAATAGCCAAATTTTCGTGCCTGATTTTCTTGAGCCATATTCAGAAAGAGGCACACACGTGTACTCACTGTCCATGTCAGCATCGGCTGCTTATAAAATAATAAGCAGCAAAATAATAATAAGAAGCAGCATGAGCCCGTTTAGCGCGTTTTCCATTGAGTTTGTTGAACACCCTTTGTACCGGCATCCGACTTTAGCGATGTGAAGTATCAGTAAGGTTGTCAAAAACCGCATGCTTCTGGCAAAACGTAGTCACTTGGTTTTAGGGTGTTGAGGTTTTCAGAAGTAAAGACGGTGCAATGTGCACAATGTAGCCTGTTATATTTAATTAAATTCTGGAGTTTAACGTGCCAAAACCACGATCTGAATATGAGGCAGGCCATAGTGGGGCGATGAGGGTAGCTATACATGGGCTTACTGGTAGGACATCTACGACGACTCCGGGTTAACTTCGACCACCTGGGCTTCTTAATACGGACGCAATGAACGATACACGGCCGTTTCTGCATTTCGCCATCCTTAAATGTGGCCACCACGGCCGCCGTTTCATCCCGCGACCTCGTGTTTAGAAGCGCCTCAAAGCCATTACGACGGGTAAAGCGTGGCCAAGGGATGGACAGCAGCGCTGACTAACAATGCAATGTTGATTGTTCATAGCAGCTTAATCAAGTATTCCCTCTGAACAAGAAAAACAAGAAACAGGAGAGAACGGTGCATTCGAATAATGACACGACATTATTCTGTTAGGAATGATACTTTTTTTTTCAGAATGAGGGGAAATGATTGGGTCGCTTAAAGATGTGTCAGGCTTCTCATATCAGCCGTGCACGCTAATTGTGGTTAGTTTTACAAATCGGTGCGATCTTGCTCCTGCTCTAATTACCAATATGTAACACATATACTACATTATGCGGCTTGAACGAATAAGCTATTCGCTTTTATTGAGCGGCGTTGCCTGCCTCTTGCTAACCTCTCAAATGTCCTGCTTAATTTTCCTGCTGAAAAGCCTGCTTCTGTTCAACAACTCTCCTGCTGTATTTTCTGTCTGCTCTCCAACGTGGAGTGAGTGAATGAGTAAATGGTAAGCTGGTATAGTTTCTATTACATATATTGTTTTAGGTATATTATCCTACTTCTTCCAGATTATAATATAGATGTATTTTTGTGTGCTCTCTTATGTGGAGTGAGTAAATGGTAAACTGGTATCGTTTCTATAACTTATATTGTTTTAGGTATTTCATCATATTTATTCCAGACTATAATCTAAAGTACCCAAATAAAGAGGACACACTCGTTCGACATGTACGCTAGGCTTGCAGTGTCTTCACTGAGCGCACATAGATTGTTGGCTTTTCCTATTCTTTTCTTGTGCCCCTACTTTAAGGGAAGATGGTTAAACGCATTCAAAATACACTTTGTGTATGCGGTAGCGTTATGAGATAGGCCGTCGAAGTAATAACCACAAAGCAATAAGATACCGTTCAAGCAATCCGCGTTGTGATCAATAAAACATCATGTGAACTTCAAAAGCATAGCAATTTTATTAAGCGCAATCTTAGTTTCTATATTTCACTGCTACAGCGCAGTGAAGCGGCCCCAAAACTTGTCATTTTGCTGTCTATGAAGCAACGGGTTGTCGACTGTCATGGTTACCATGTCGACTAACGCACATGACGATTATGTGGATGTGAACCTATTATGTGAGTGAGCAATGTCCTCTGCTTTAGATGTGAAGCAGCTTATGGCGGGGGCTTTGTCCGTCCCTCCTGCGTCCCGCGGCGTCCCACACCCCCACAGCGCATGCGCGTCGCCTCCCCCTCTCTCTCCTCTCCTACGCTCCTCCTCTTTCTCTCCTCTAGGAATCCTCTACTGTACGGAGCGGCGCCCTCGTCCCACACCCCCACAGCGCATGCACGTCCCCTCCCCTCTCTCTCTTCTCCTACGCTCCCCCTCTCTCTCCTCTAGGAAACCGGAGCGGCGCGCACGACAGGTGGTGCGACAGCTCCATACTCCGCTGGGGGCGCCACGGTAGTTCCGCGGCAAGAAAATGCCGGAGCGCGCGCGCCTCATTCTCTCTCCTGTGCAGCGCCGCGATGAGCGCTCGGGCCGCTGCCGCGAAACCATCTCCCGCTCAAGCTAACCATCTCCCCGCTGCTTCGCATCCACACATGGTTCCCTTTAGCGGGAGATGGAGTAATTTTACATTATGCACAGCCTATTGAAACAGCCACCACCGAGGGAGCTTTACGTTGTATTGCGAAAGTGTTGTGGAGAAGGCGAGGTCAGTCAGACTGCCTCCAGTTTATTTGAGCGTTCCATGGCCAGCCATGGCGTCTGACGAGAAATAAGAGGGAAGAAGGTGCCTCAATTGCCGCAGCGGGGTTCTTTGTTTTATCTTTGTTACTGACTCATACGTACTATGGGGGATTGGCCAATATGCGGATGGAATTCGAAGTCGATTAGTAATTACGTGAAAATAACTGAGATAACTCCGGAGCTGCCTTCGTTCTCCCCCATGTTCCTCGCATTCTGCCTCGTGTTGGTGGCAGTGGGGCTGTGAGGGTGTAAACTGTTCACACCTGTGTTATGCTCGACCTTTTTCGAAGGAGAGATAAGCGTCGAATTTTTTTTTGTAGCAGATACACCCAATGTATCTGCTACAAAAAAGAAATCGCCAGCCTGTCCGCTATCACTCACGCAAACTATTACAGAGTGTTTTTTATTACTGCGCATGAGGTCACGTAATAATGTGAGCTTGAGTCCCTGCCTTCGCGTTCGCCGCCGCCACACGGTGCCAATATTCCTTTTTGTTTCACTCATGTTTGGGTGCACATTTCAGCTGCACAAGACATTGTTATTTGCTTGTGACGAGGAGCGAATTTTTCACTTTAATGGCAATGGCACGCCAAGCACCAGCAAACCGGCATAATAAATTGATGTTCTGAATTTGTAAATAGGACACGTCGAGACCTACACCCCAAGGATGCAAAGCCCCGGTTCTCCTGCTCATTCACGAGTGGGGAAAATTAACATTTTTTTAGAGATATAAGTATTACGCGTACAAACAGTCATTCACATAGGCGCGCTTGAAACTAGCATGCAGAAGCACTCGATATGCAATACAGTCTTGCCTTAATGACCAGAGCCTACTCAAAAGGTGAGGCATAGTGAATGGTGCAAAATAGTGTCCGAATAACTAGTTCACAATAGCCCGCTCAGCTGCAGCTCTAGCGAAACTCTTTCACCTGAGATCAATGTTGTGTCCCAGGCAGTGCTGGAACTGCGCTTCCACATTCCACACCACCAAATTATCCGGGGTTTCCTGTGACCTGTCTGTAATAATTAGAGAGCAGCGACTAACTTTTGTTATCTGACATTCATCAGCTGACGGAGGGCAATTATCAGAGCGGCTTACAGTACCCTGTGTCGCCGGTAATGAATATTCGTTACCGAATCGGTCGGTTCCCTTGTGTGCGGCCGGCGCAAATTTGGCGCAATGAGCGCAAGGGTTAAATGAATGCCCACTTTTCCAGCGCACTTCAGGGCAGGCGTGAGGATATCCATTTCTACTGACGTGATTAGGCGAGCTTGATGAGAGCTGCAAATTACACTCGCTTATTGGAGCACCCGCTAACGAGCGTTTGCGAGGCGGTGAAACTGCAGAACTCTTTAAGCCTTGCCTATTGATTTTGACGCCGTTAGATGGCGTGCTGTCCGATTGCGATGAAGCTATTTACGAGGAAAGCTACATGTAAGAGAAGAAAAAAAATTGTCAGGAAGGACTCGAAGCGAATATTTGTATTCAGCAGGGAGACGAGCTAAGGGAAATCTTCATGGGAAATAAGAACAGAGTGTGCAGGAACGACATTTTATACGAGCAGCTCGGAAATTCATACGATAAGCTCATAAAATAAATATGAATTGAGATACCTATTCTAACTTCCTAGGCAATAATCAGACATATTGACTCAGAGCAAATCTTTATATACCTCGCGAGAATTTGCAAATTTCATTCAATATTTATTGAAAATTTGTTAAATATGGGTTGCAGGATTTCACGTAGCAAAATATTATTGAGGATGTCACTACACAAGACCCGCCGGGGTGGCTCAGTCAGCTAAGGCGTTGCGCTGCTGAGCACGAGGTCGCAGGGATCGAATCCCGACCCCGGCGGCCGCATTTCGGTGGAGGCGATATCCAAAAACCCCCGTGTGCTTGCGTTGTAGTGCACGTTAAAGAACCTCAGGTGGTCAAAATTAATCCGGAGCCCTCCACTACGGCGTGCCTCATAATCAGAACTGGTTTTGGCACGTAAAACCCAAGAAAGAAGTCACTACACAAGAAATGTTTGTTTTAACTACCAACAAAGTTTCCCATCAATATCTCGATACTCCGGCGTGTTACAAGCTGGCTTGAGACACGTCGTATGCTAGTCCTTTCGACGAAAAACATCGCACGTTCCAAGCACCTAATATCATTGATGTATGACAACTACGCCTGTTCCATGCAAGCAGATTTACGTTCCAGCGCGCCTCTAACCTTGTTTTGTTTATTTGCTTTTCGCATATGCAAGACACATTTCGCATCTCATCGCTTTCTCAAGCCTTAATAGCAGATTCTCCCCATTGCAACTTTGCATACATGCTTGCCATGGCATGCTTGTCCTGGTTCTAAACAAAGTATTTTTTCTTTTCTAAGTAGCAAAACTGACTGCACTCATCTGGGAAGCGGGAATGTTCTCTCCCAACGGTTTTATTTTTTTCTGTCCATATACATTCTGCGTTTTGACAAGTGAAAGAGTGTGATTCGCCTGAAAGAACCAAACCTTGGTATTGTAACTTACGAGCTTCCCTTCGACGGTTCCAGAATAAGAGGCGGAGGCGAAATATGAAAAGAAATTTTAGGCGCATAGTCGAAGAAAGACGTCTCGCCTCGGAACAAATGCTTTCGCCGGCACCTGCTCCTTGAGATTCAGGCATGTCTTAGGGAATTGGAATAGCTCGCGCACAAAGACGGCTGCCCGTATACGCGCGCCAGCTCAATTCAAAGATCGCAGCTTTGTTGCATCAACGAGCACGAAAACGCCTACGCCCTTTGATTTCGCTCGCATTCCCGTTTGCCTCCATCGCTCGCACGCGTCACATTTAGCACAGCGTTGTGATACGTTCTTCAGAGCGTGAAATCTGATTTTACAAGGTGCGTATTGATTCGGATGCTCTTCTAATATTTTTTTAATATAGAAGGCCACATTCAACGAACTTTCATTAGCGCGAAATTGGTTTTAAATGAGTACTATGCAAGTCAACCACGAAGTCTTAAGGAGCACGAGATCAGAAAAAAAAAATGAATATCTGCGCAGCCTCATAACGCAGCCTAGTGTTCACATTTACAGCCTCTACCAGTAAATGGGAACAACATTGCGATGTTCGGTTTTACTGACTACTGTTGCAGGCTGCTCGTAAATTCAACGCTTTCTGAGATCCTGCGCTTCGTAAACTTTTGTGCCTGACTGTACCATTTAAGAACTTTTGTGCAATGGGGCATGGTTGCTAATTCTGCAATTTTCTTATTAGCAGCTTCTAAACAGCACGTCGACAGATGGCGCGTGCGCCTTGTGGTTAGAGGCTGCAAAGTCCCGAGCATTTTTTTTTTTTTTTCATTTTTTTCAGCACGTGGAGGGCAGCCGGTGGGCGCCTCCTATTTTCGGGAGCCATGTCGAAGAGCCACTCGTTTGAACTCGAAAATGGTTCGAAAATGGTTATTTTTGCGAGCTTTACCTGACGCTTCCGCACGTATATCAAATGCAAGGTTTGGCACTGAGGCTCCCATGTATCTCAAATATTATAAACTAGCCTTCGTACGGAGCCCAAATTTTTCTTGCAGTTGGCGTTTAACTATGAGCATTTCCGCTATTGGGGTCACTTGTCGATCTCGGCCATCTCTTTCTTGCGTCGTCTAGTTATTTTTCCCCTCGCAATTGCCGTGGAAAGTGCTAAAGATAGCGTTTTTTTATGCCTCTTTTTCTTTACTCTGTTTCTACAGATTAAGCATCAACGCGTAGTGATTCTGGGAAAAGGAGAAATCTGGGAAAAACCAGTTACACCAAAGCCGACAATAAAACAGGAAACCGTAGGCTTAGACATGAAGGAGGCACTTGGATAAACAAAACAGGCGGAAACGTTGCACGAGACGCGCGGATGGATGGAGGGCGCTGCAAGATGATACGTGTGGTGATGAAATTAGAGATTTCGCCGTATTAGAATGCAGCTCCCCTATGCAAAACATAAGCAACCAGAGCTCGCAGAGACGCGTATTCCTCCTGCACAAATAGGCTCATATTGATGATGATGATGATGATGAAGCTATGATAGGTTGGAGCTGAGAATGGGCCAAAAGGGCATTGTTTCTGTTTTCCGTTTATTCAGCGTTGAATTGGAGAGCTCCTGATGTTGGCTCTGACTTTATTCAATATATGAGCACTCCTGAGAGCATTTCCACCGTCGGTATCACCTTCGCCGTGACTGTGCCGTATAAATAGGAAGTGCGATAACATGCTGTTGGTGCGAGTTAAAGCGCCCAAGGGTGATCCAAAAAGAATGGCGTCTCGATCTCGCGTGTGCCAGGCAGAAAGGCTGGGAGAAATCGCGCCGTCTTCCATCGCGCGCAAGCCAGCACGGGAGGGAGCGGGGCCGTTCTACTCTGGCCGCGGCTGAGGGTGGCCGCGCGTGCCCTATCTTGAGAGCTGTCTGCTGTAGGAGCAGAGTTTAGGCGCGCCGAGGGCTGAAGGACTCGTGTGCTCGGTGTTCTCACCGCGCATTGCAGCGACAGGCAGCACGAAGGGCAGGCAATTCGCTCGCCACGAAGGGCAATTCGTTTCCTCACGCCAGCCTTTTGACAGCGAGTGTCTGCGGTCGTCGATTGAGATCTATTCATGGTTGCCTGTGTGCGCTTGACACCACTTTTGTTAATTTCGTTAGTAGGCACATGTTTACAAGTTTATACGGCCCATAAAACTACTATCCTTACTTCGCATCGCTGTCTACTAATTTGCTACCGCAATCGATTCTTCCCCATTAAGGCGGAACTACGACATTCCTTTTTATGTATATTTCCATTAGAATGTGTTAGTATGCTTCCCTAGCCTCACAGTAGCATCTTTCGGGTGTGCTCACATAAGGACGGTCAGAGGGGGGCCCGACTATTTTTTCCACAAATTTTTATGACATTGCAAAATCCCTCCGCACATCGAAACAATGGTTATTTTAGCTTACTTTCCCCGCGTACCCCCCTGTTTTAGCCCGAAACAGGCGTTAAGTGAGGCAAATTGGAAAATAAGGCATATGCAGTTGCACGATGTTCCGACTTTGCGAGAGTCTAAAAAAAAAAAAAAGAAACAGAAATTTGTCGGCTCTCAAACTTCCTGTACCTGTGTTAAAAACGGTATCCTAAATATTATAAAAGAAGTTCACTTGACAGCACAAGGCCGCCACACAGACAAAATAGCAAACATTTCTTTTGTATAAGAGGCTCGAAATTGGCGTCTCTGAGGCAATTTATTGTGTTGTTACCACGAGTTTCTTTCGAGATACGTTTGTATCCTTCCCTACATGCTAAACACACCGATAAGCGTATTTAGACTTTTTATATAGCGCTATTTGCACTTTTGGTGGCAAAATTTGTAAAATCGCATAGCCCCTAAAATTGGACAGATTTCGCGAGCCAATGAAAAAAAAACCAATCTCCGATTTCGATCAAATGTCCTCGGTATTATCTACTGCCATCAATCAGCTGCATTATTATTCTACGAGTAGAAAAAAATTGAAAAAAGGCAATCAGCAGTGATGTGGGACCTGTCTTCTAAAATGTCGCGAAGCGCAAAGTTTAGGTTTAATTATAGATTGTTTGTACCACGAGCTAATAAGCAAACGCAAGTGCTACAGGGGGAACGCAGGTGCTTTTTATAAGACATACAAAGGCGTCCCTAGCTGTGATGATACCTCAATTTTTAATATACCCTTCTCGTGCTCAACGCGATGTTATGGTTTCAACAGCCTGCTGTGGTTGCCATATTCCAAGGGAAACGAATGTAAAGACACACCAGAACTTAGATTTAAGTAAACGTAAGGTATGACAGATCATATAGTATAGTCCACACCTTTCTACTGCGGCGTTTCTCATAGCCCCACTGTTGCTTTTAGGCATTGAAAACATTGTATAAAGCACGAACATTAAATAAATAAATCCATTCTCCTTGTTAAATTGTTTATTATATACTTGCATTGTTTGTTCCTTGACATCATGCTCATAAAATGAAGCTCAAAAAGGTGTGACTGGGGCTGCAGAGGTCCTTCATAAGCAGCAAACGTTGCGTCTCGTGTAGAATGCCATGGCATGGCAGCACCGTGTTTTGCGACGGCTGCTACTTGATGCATTCACGAAGAAGCAACTTCCAGCGGAGCAAAAAAGAAGAAAAAAAAATGGCTGTGCTTTAGCTCTGGTTGAACCTAGTCGAGTAGCGATAGCTACAGACCACCGGCTGCGCTTAGGCTTTGCTCTTCACTACATCTCTCTGGCTATCCCTGGCCTCCTTCAGGCTGGCCGACTTCTCACCATCCATACTGCGGCCTCAACTATGGCTGCGGCGACGCGAGCTCTCCCTTTCTATAGTCTCGGTTATCACAGCTGCGGAGCGCAGGGTGTGACGTCATACAGAGGGCGCAGCGAGCGCCCAATGGCTGGAACGGTGGCCGCGCGGCGACCGCGATGAGGCGAGTTGCCGGAGAATTGAGGCCCGTGGTGTGACGTCACACAGAGGGCGCGGCGAGCGCCCAATGGCTATAAGCCCTACATATAAAATGTAGCGCCATTCTTAGATCTTGCCGCTACCGCGCTCACCCTGGCATTTCTTCCTCTCCGCCTCCTGTCGCCCCAGCCTCCTCCGCTCCCACATCCGTGTCACGTTTCTTTCTTACCAGCGCGCTTCCACCGCCATTTTCGGGCCTGTGCGATGAAAGTGCTGTACGCACAAGCGGATCAAACGTGTTAGGGACAAGAAATTCGTTGTGATGGCATTCTGCTGCGCCTTAAGTTGCCGCAACTGACAAGGCGAGGGCAAAAGGCTTTTTTTGTTTACCATCCGGCGAGCGCAAACGCTCGCTGCACACTTGGTATTTGCGCCGTCTCGCATCGTCGCGTTACTACTTCTAAAACGGCATTATTAAGGCCAGTTACTGACTGACGAAGCAAAATCGCGCCTCAAAAACTTCTCCGCAGGGCGCGATCGAAGTTTTCCGCGGATTTCCTCTGGTAGCGCGTTAGCTGTCGTCTGCCACGGCAGGCCTGACGTAGGCGGCGCCACTGTCGATATCGCGCCTCGATCGCGCTGGCCGCGCCGAGCGCGACAGTGGAAGGGAGGAGGAGGGAAGTGGTTGGCGCTACTTTTTATGTATAGGGGTTTTACCAACGGCAGGAGCGGTGGCCGCGCGGCGACCGCGACGAGCCAAGTTGCTGGAGAATTGAGGGCCGTGGTGTGACGGCACAGTGCGGCCACGGCTCAAAGTGTGGCGACGGCGAAAAGGCGAAAACGTGGCGCAGTGTAACTATTGCTGCAATATATTTAAGAATTCTCAAAGTACAGATGCGGCTAATAGTGACGAACCTTTACCTGAAACTTCGTACAACACCAGATGACTTTAGACGCTTGAAAATCCCTGTTCATCACCGCATTGGCCGATCTGGCAGTGGCGTGGCGGAGGGCAATGTAATAGTCAAGTATCGACTTAGAGACAGCATGAGCGCAAAGTCTCAGAACATCCGGAAACTTTTAACGCAAAAAGCAAAAGAAAGAAGAATGACCACATGACTACAACCTGTGATGAAACGAACGACAACAAAAATAAATTCTGGGGTTTCACGTGTCAAAATCATAATGTGAATATGAGGTACGCCGTACCCAGATTAATTTTGACCTCCTAGAGATCTTTACCGTGCACCCAGTCCACGACACACTGGTGCTTTTGCATTTCGCCCCCATGGAAATACGGCCATCGCTGCCAGGATGTGATCCCGCGAGCTCGTGCGTAGCAGCGAGATGCCATTGTTGCTGAGTCACCACGACGACCGACGAAGGAAATGACGGCGCTGTAATGACGAAGATGGCATGATGTGTTGACTATGCTGAAAAGATTTGGTATGCCTATGCTGGAATGACGATGGCTGTATGACGACGATGGCGTGTCTAAGATGGCATGGCGTCAATTGTACGACGCAGGTCGGATGGCGACGGCGCAATGATGACCACGGAGTGGCAACGACGGCCTGACGGCCAAGGCATGACGGCAACTGAATGATAACAGTGCAATCACCACGGCAAAATGGCGATGATGTAACGAGCACGACCACATAACGACTACCATGTGGCAACGACGAATATTGCATGACGACCATCAAATGACGACGGCGGACTGATGACGATAGAATGACGATGACGGTATGACGGCAGCGGCACAAAGTTTGCGGTGTGATGCAACACCACCTAGGTTGCATAGGCCTACGCACTCCGATCTATGACGTCATGCTACCTGGCCCGAAATTTCCATTGCCAAGGCTGGCGTGACAAAAGCGGTGACGTCAAAATCACTGTTGCTTACACGAAGCATCCCCATTCGATTCTATGGCAGTCGGGTCAGGTAGTATGACGTCATGATCGGGGTGCGTAGGCCTTGTGCTATCTAGGTGGGGTTTTCTGATGGCGATATGACGACGCAGTGACAGTGAATGAAGACGCCGGAAAGATGAAGGTGGCATCACAGTGACGGAATGATCACAATGGCATGAAGGCGAGGAAATGGCTACGACCGAATGACGACGATTCCTTGAAAATGACGGCGTATTGGTGTTGGAGCTCACGTCCACGCTTACGTGCCTCACTTATCCCTGCGGGCCACCTCGATTCGCATTATACCCGGTGTGTGTTCGCGCTATATCATGTATAAGTGATATGTCATGTCATGTATATTACTTTCAATATGACTCACGCATTCGGACAGACCTACTCGAAAAGACAGCAGCCATCAGCAGCAGCGCTAGCGGGAAAACGGAAGGAAGAGGCCAAGAAAGCTTCGGTTTTATATCATGCACAGAATTAATAAGGAAATTTAAATGAAAAGCTGACAGATCCCACGCCCTGTGGGAATCGATGTTATGTGAAGCAGTGTGGCGGGAGCCTACCAAGTTAATGAAACGACCATGAGAGCACCAAGACGTAGGCGCCTCTTTCATGACCTACATGACAGGTATGTCATCACATTCATGTCATGAGTCCTCAGGAGTACCTTTAGCTACACCTAAGATACCTTAGAGCGAAAGCCTTAGGCCCGGATTCAGAAATGCTCCTAACCTTAGACCGTTTCCCTACCTTACGCAAGGAGTCCTTCATGCTACCTAAACGTTAGGCGCCCTCAGAAGGCCATCGCGAATTCTAAAAGCTTCCTTTTACCTTCCCTGCGGAAGGAGCGCCTCTCTAAAGTCCCTAGACATTTTTTTTGCTTAAAATCTAGGGACTTTGCGCCTCACCAAATGAAGTGGAACGTTACAGGCTTCTGGTTTTGAGATTACTTACGAAAATATGCAAAATATTTCTGATGAATTGCCAAAGTAAACTTCCGGCGCTGTTAGAATTGCATTTCTACTTCTATATAAGGGCATAAATACCATTTCTTTCGTCAATGACGTAAAAATAGCTCAAAAATGATGCACGTGGCAGGAAAGCAAGCTCAGCCTAGCAACTTTGGCAGCATCTGACTGTTCGGTTGGTCAGGCGTCGCTTTCTTTTTCTTTTTGGCCTGCGTTTTGTTTCGTGCGTGTGTGTGTGTGTGTGTATTTTCCATGCCGGGCAAAACTTATTTCACGGAGGAAGAAAAATTGGCTGTGGCTTAACTCAGTTATGCCTGGGTGTGCGTAGCTAGAGGTACGGTTAATCTTATTGTTTAGCTTGCTTCTTTCTACGGTTACGTCTTTTTCATTTAGCTTCGTACGTCTGAATGTTTAGGTTTGGTTGTTACCTCTCGTTAAGTTATGGTTATATTAAAGACTAGACATTATTAAATGGTAACGTATTTATTGTGAAAGTCTTCATCTTGTTGTTTCTCAATTGCCACAAAGACGGCCCGATGGTCGGTGAGGCAGGAGGATAAGGGGTTGTCGTCCAGTGACTTGAACACGTTTCGGGTGCTATCCTCATCTGAATCCACTCGCCTGGCCACTTCGTACTTACGACGCTTATCGAGGCGTGCGGCTCGTTCTTCCTCCGTCTCTTCTGCGTCGTCTACACCGGGGCTTTTAATGGGTATATAAGTACAATCTATGCACCCAGTAACCCCGGGGAATCCTCCAATGGCATAGAACCTAGTCATGACTGACCTCGCTTCACTGGCGTTTGGCAGCCGAACGTACTTGGGATACAGACGTACGCATATCAGCTGTGTCTTATCTCAAATGCATCGGCATACAGAGGGCTGGGATACACACAAGGTCCCCTACAATAGTTTGCATGGCACCCGTTCCGTAAAAACGCAATGCGATGAGGACCTTCAACAGAGCAGGTAGCGGCGCTCCTCTGTTGTCAGTGTTACAAAGCAGTTGCAGCTCTGTCAGTATGGTTGCAACAGCTCGCTTGGAAAAACGATACCGGGCTAGAAACTCCACTTCGTTGTAGTGTTCCAGTGGATAATGCCTGTCAATCACATGCCAGACTGGAGTCAACGGCGGAGGCTTGTACACAGTCCCGTAAAGAAGTTCACTTGCACGCCGAAGGAACCTTGCATAGCTTTCGAAGCTATCGTCTTCGGATAAATATCGCAAGGCCGTCATTCTCGCCGCTCGCTTTTCACAGAAAAACGGAATCACAAAAGAAATGGCACAAAGCGCAGTCTGCGGAGCCAACTGGACGTCAATACACGGCGGCTGGCTGCCGCGGCGTTGGCTGCGCACGGCACCTATCCAAGCCGAGCATACCGCGTGCAAAGTCCTGCGGAGAAGCATACGTTCAAGTAGAGGAGCGCGGTTAGGAAGCATGAAGGTAGCATGCCGGCTTCCTAAGCTTGAGGAAGCACCAAGGAGGTCCTAACTTAGTGCCCCTTAGTAAGGGACGTTCCAGAATTGACGCCAGGTCGCCTTACAGCGTGTAAGACGTCCTTAGTAAGGAAAGGAGCGTTTCAGAATCCGGGCCTTAGTCATACTCGTGACTATGACTTCTACCAATATCCTTCACTGAGTGCCCACGTCCGAACCAATTTCAGTGTTTTTCAGTGTTAAAGATTTTTTTTTGGTGAGTCATTGAGTTTTTTCTGAGTCGTACTCATGACTATGAATTCTAACAGCATCCTGTAGTGTTTCCTTCACTTAGTACCCACGTCCGCACCCATTTCAGTGGTTTTTTGAGTGCTATACCTTTTTCGCTGAGTCATTGTCATTTTGCTGAGTCGTGCTCATGACTATAACTTCGACCAGCATCCTGCAGTGTTTCCTTCACCTAATGCCCACGTCCGAACCTATTTCAGTGACTTTTGAGTGTTACTGTTTTTGCGCGGAGTCATGCTCATGACTATGATTTCTACCATCGTCCTTTAGTGTTCCTTCACTTAGTGCCCACGTCCGAACCCATTCCAGTTTTTGAGTTTGTCTTGTTTCGCTGAGTCATTGTCATTTTTGGTGAGTCATGCTAATGACTATTACTTCTACCAGCGTATCCGCGTCTGAACCTATTTGAGTGGTTTTTGAGTGTTAAACTTTTTCGCTGGGTCATTCTCATGATATACATGAAACGCATGTCATGAAATTTTTGTCATGACCTATCATTTATGTTCGCCATACACACCTGTCATATCAATTTTGGTACCTACCAAAATAACGAAATGACCATGAGAGCTCCGAGACATAGGCGGTTGTTCCATGACCTACATGACACGCCCGTCATGATATTCATGTCATGACATATCATTTGTGTTCGTCATATACTCTTGTCATAGTATGCCAATTTTGGTACCTACCAAGTTAACGAAACGACCATGAGAGCACAAAGTAGTAGGCGGCTAGATAGATATATAGCTACGGTCAAAGTAGCAAATGTTCGCCAAGAAATGCTTCGCATTTAAAAGAAACGCTTAACCTTGCACTCGGACTCGCAACGCTTGAAACAGAGAAGCTGTGCGATCGTAGCCCAGCATTTTCTAGAAGTGCGCGCGAACTTTCCTACTTATTACTCATGATGATGATAATTTATTTTCGCGCGTCTCGGACTTACGGCCTTCACTGCGCGTTGCATAGCGCAGCTTGCAACACCGATACCGCGTTCCAGGAGGCAACGTTCATATGTATATCTACAAACGTTGCCAGGAGACCCACTCCGTGAATGCGTCTCTGTCTCTCTCTCTCGCGGTCGTAGCGCGCAAAACCTCTTCACCCCGCAGAGCACGAGCGTACGAATGCGCCAGCTGTGGACGAAGACGACGACGGTCGAACGCAATCATATCCTGCGCCGTTCTCCCTGATGGGCTGCAGAAATAAGCGTCTCTTCCTTATGCATAATAAACACCACTAAGTAATCATATGGTTCGCATAAATGCATGATCTACAAGCGTGGCTGTATAGCCTAGTGGTTACGACGCTCGCATTGGGACCGGGGGTACGCGTGTTCGGATCCCGCCTGGGCAAGAAAGCATATTTTATTTTCCTTCTTGGTAGTTTCTTGTTACGCACCACAAATTTACGGCTGGCTTAAACAGCTCCGCTGTTAAAAGTACACCCGCAGTAAACAACTCCTAGAACTTATGGCATCCAGCGCACTTCTTTCGTGCTCGTAAGCGGTCTAGTTTTCGCCATCTAGTCAAGGTTTCTGGGTCGACATAATTTTTTTGTAAGCAAGTGAAATCTTTCTGGGAGTGTATCATTTGCCAAGCTGCTTTCTGTTTGTCGAATGCGGCTGCTCTTAAGACATAACGAGATGGGCTTGGCGAAAGTAATAAGACCCCGATGCTGGCAAAGCGTGTTCAGTTTCCCATCCAGCTTCACTTTCTTGGCGGTCTGACTGCCGGATACACTGACTGACTGCTGTCGCTTCAACCCATGACGAAACCGGCATCATCGCTCACCCTATTTGCCTACATGCTTCTGCCTTCTAGTCAGCCGCTCTATCATCTATCGGACAAAAAAATGTGGCCCTGCAATCCAGTGTGTCGAATAAAGCTTAAAATCACCACCCATTTTGCTGCTGGTTGAGTAGGCATGGCGAAACGAAAGTGATGGTGATGCTGACACTGTTTGTGCGGTTTCCCATCCAAGTTAGTGACACTCCGTGTACAGTGAAGCCTAACAATAGGTTCCTCTTCGTTGTGCCGTGCCCACGCATATGGGCAACTATTGTCTACGAGTGCTTCTCCGCATGCAAGCATCTGCTTTGAGGAAATATTGAGTGAATCCCTAGACCACGTTGTAGAACATATCTTGAGAAGACTTTTAAAGGTTTAAAGCACTATACTGTACAAGGAATTGTGAATAAAAAGTTCAGCTTCCTGGTCTCGGATACTGGCATAGCAACCCTCCCGAGTATTTCTTCTAGCAAAATATATTTTTTTTATTTTTCAGCGTTCCTCTGAGGTTTAATAAAGACTTCCCTACGTGTTTTAGCTGCAAAAGTACTGTCCCCGTATTAGGGTGTAGCAGTAACATGACTCACGGAAAAGGCGATATTTGCCACAACGATGAGAAAGTGTCCGTTTGTTTTGCATTACGATACTGTCATCATAATTGTTTTAATGTCGAGGCTTGCATAGTTTTGCAATGCAATGTTCTACGTGTTCTACAACAATAAATTGTAGCCGTGAGAGCGAGTGCAATTTTTGTGTGGGTGACAACTACGCCTAAATCTCGTTATAGCGAAACGGTAGATAACGAAATAATGGATATAACGAAAGAATCTTAATCCCCTTGAAAGTCCCCATAGAAACCCATATGCTTAAAATTTCGTTTTAACGAAAACGTTTTATACTGATCAAGGGAAATAACGAAAATTTTTCGTTCTAAAATGACAATTAACCGCCTACTTTGCACACAAAATACTGACTTGTTAAAATGCGCGGCGCTTTGCGGGACTCTTAATGTACCAGTTTAAATCTCCTGCGGCTGCGCTGCACCGGCAACGCCCCAAGCCAAGCCAAACTGACCAGGCTAGGCAAGCCAAGCTGGCCAAGCCTAACTTCTGTTAGCGTGCTGTGAGCACTCGTTTGCTTTGTTTCGGAAACGCCCGTAGGTCGGTCAGCGCAGTTGCTTTTTACGCCGTATTGCCCGTTACACGACACGAAAATGACTGACGGTAGCAGCTGCTCGAAACGAAAACGGAAAGTTATCGCTCTGGAACAAAAGGCAGCCGTAATTAGAGCTGTTGCATCAGGGACGAAGAATTAGGGACGACTTCGGCATCGCGCCGAGCCCACTTTCTACAATTCTCAGTAGCAAGGAAGTCATCACTGGCGCTGTTTCACGCGGCGTAAAAAGTACGCGGAAGAAGCTTCGGTCTCCTGCTTTTGGAGCAGTAGAGGAGGCGCTCTTCGAGTGGTTTTTGGAAGCACGGGCTGCTAATTTGCCCGTGAGTGGGGCACTACTCCAGAGAAAAGCAAGAGACTTTGGCAGGTACGAAGACGGCGAAGATGGTCTTTAGATAGCGACTGCTGTTGAGAAGGCCATCCTTTACTTGAGGAAGATGCAGCAGCGAATTAAGCATCACAGACTTCTTCGCGCCATCTACTTGAAAGGCGACGCGGTTAGCGTCGAGCGCAATAAAATCTGCTCTTGTGTTTTTGTGTTTGATCCCAGTTTTTCGTTGCTTTTCTATTAGCACTTTACTGTAGATACGGCAACTCGGCTGTGACGGCAGCTAATACATTCATGATGTCTTACCTGTAATTAGCCGTATAATAATTGGTCAGTGGCTATAATTAACTAATGGTTATAACTAAAAAAATCGGCGCCCGTTCGAATTCGTTATAACAAGATTTAAGTGTAGTGATAACAGTGCTCGAAACTTCACCGGTGCCCAGCCAGCACCTCATTCATCCCTCACCAATCGTGGGCGTAGAGAGAGTGGTGCAAAATACGTTATTTGCTGGCAAACTGAAATTGGCCCTCTTTCAAAATCGCCTTCCCTATTACTGTGTACATCGATCTGGTATCTCCGCAGTAGGGATACGTCTAGCTACCGTTCCCCCGAAATAGTAATTAGAGTGGGTCAAGTAATAGGTTGGTCTAGATGTCACATGTAATAACATTTTGGTGCAAGTTAGCGGACACTGCATTGCAAGGACTGACTCTCAGACCATTCGCTACGGCATGACTTGCAGCGTAGATTATTTGAAAAGAAAAACGCCATCGATTCTATGTACCCGAGATAACATGTTTAAAAGTAACCTTTCACAAGACAGCCATAACCGGTGGTGGACAATGGCTTCCAAAAAACGAAAACTTATTCACTGATAGTAAAAAAAAGACAAAACGCAATTAAAACATAATGCAAATGAACCGAAAAGGAGAGAGCAGAGCCACAGGTCCTCCTTTGGAGACATGGTCCCAAAGGACTCGAACCTAATGAGTCTAGTTACAATGAATAGGTAATGGCGCAGGAAGGAAGACGCCGCTAATGGCTTTGCTGCGTCCTACCTAGGAGGTGATAGCGCCCGCTCCAGTAGCTCAGCTAAAACAAAACGGAGCGTTCTGGAGGGAAAATGCTAGTCGGGAGAGAACCGGTGATTCCAGCTGGTGAGGCTCCATGAAGCATTCTTGAGCAGATGATGTGTACAGTTTACTAGCAGCCTCGCAGTAGCTAACAGGAGAAATCGCAAGAATGACAAACTTCTTTATTACGACTTCAAAATACTGTGAAAAAAATGATAAAAAATACATTTATATACGACGCACATGTTTCAAGCTATGTGAATCCTACCAATAGTGAAGTGGTAAATAAGTGTTTTACTACTAGCGGTGAGCCATACCAGTGTGTTTACTTTCATCCTATGCAAGAAGCAATCATATGCAATATTTATGTTTGTGCGCCGCATCCCTCACAAGGAATGACGAAGTGTGAATCTCAAGTAAGGCCGATGCTCTGCTTGAGACGTCTACGTAGCAACGTGCGAAGACGCAGGCGATGTGTGATGATCGTGAAGAGAAGAATGGTGATGGCAGGTGTCGGAATACGTAGAGAAGTACGGCATTAACGTAGCTACATTTAAAGGATTCTGTACCTCTTTTGTCACAGTGGCACGTACCATTTTTGCAGGATTGACCAAGACTGTGAACACACGCAGTAGCGCACATCAAATGAATAATTACAAAATTGTCTAAATAGCAGGGTCTACTGAATATACTGCGCTGTTTCATTAACGGGTTCGTGTGCCTTAGAGATATCTACAATCCGACACTATACAGGATGCTTTCTTTAGCTGCACCAAGTTCTTAAAAATTGCCTGTGCCAGATAACACTATTCAAATCGTTGATGCAAAATACTCTTTGATACAGACATTACTTCTACGAGAATTAAAAATGCCTAATTGAATAATTAGCGCAAATACGCTATTTTACGTTCTAATTATTTATTTTACGGTAATCAACTTATTCCACGAATTGCAGCAAGTGATCTTATACTTCGTTGTAGCGCAAGCTGAACGACAGGGACACAGAAAGGGCCATTTGACAAACACAGCGCAAATGTGCCTTTCTGTGTCGCTGTCGTTCAGCTTGCGCGACAACAAAGTAAAAGATGGCATACCAGCAAGCCCATGCAGCTGCATGTAGCTGGTGAGTTCGCAAGGCATATCCACTTGGAACGAATTCGCAGAACTGCCTCAGTTCGCAACAAAGGAAGACTATTCCGGGTTTACACTTAGACTGCAGAGGCTATTCCAACTTGACTGTCATCATCATCATCAGCCTATATTACGTCCACTGCAAGGACAAAGGCCTCTCCCTCCGATATCTTGCACTAGATAATTCCAACTTGCACCAGCAAATTTCCTAACTTCCTCACACCACCTAGTTTTCTGCCGTCTTTGACGGCGCTTCCCTTCTCTTGGTATCCATTCTGTAACATCGCCACGGTGTGGCCCAATTACTAAAGTTACCAATTTGTTCATTACTTCGACCGTTTAATATCCCTCTGCTGGGCCCACTCATATGCACACGGGTAGCAGCGGAAGCGTTCAGCTTGCGTTGCCACTCCAAAAACAACGTCCCGTGACAAGGAATCTGTGCGACCGACTGCTTGTTTGCAACACTCACTATCAATGGCGACTTTGACTTCCAGTCTTGCTTGCGCACCACGATTTCTTAAAACTTCGAAAATTAACCATCCCATGCTCATTGCACTGTTATTGTTGTATTTTCTCGAATGAGTATTAGGATGCCAAAGTATAGCGCTTGTCAGTGCCTGCAAATATAGAATGTTTCCGCAAGGGGCAATATTTTCGCGGTACGGGAATCAGCAAGATTTATGCAAGAAAAACCAGCTAATAGGCAGATTCTGTCGCGTTTAGACGACGAATTTGTTCAGATCACTATGAAGCCTTGTTCTTCTTCTTACGTCAACACCTCTGCACGAAAAAAACCCCCCAAAAAACGAAGATATTATTTGAAGGAGCGCTGTGAATCTGCGTGCTGCTGAGACAGCATCGTCGCGATGCTCTAAGGGCCACCTGTACTGAAAGCAGAGTCACAAGAACACTGAGTGGCACGCTGATACCGCCAGCCATAAGACAAAGAACCATACAGAAGAGCAATTCCCTGCTTTCGCCTTCGCATCGGCGATATCCTGTTTCATTTCTGCTTCTGGCTCGTTCTTTCTATGTGAGCCTCTTGCAACCTTTAGCGGTAATATTACCACCGGGCGGTGCTGTTTTTACCTTCTCACCCCTGTTCCCAGAGCGGCAAGCGACGTTGCATTGATCAGCCCCCCTTTAGTATTGCCCGACACATGAGCTGAGTGCCCCAAAGGAGCCGAAGACTTCGAGTACCGGAACAACGCAGAGATAGGCTGGTGATGTGTTCGCTTGCTTGAGGCTTTTTTGCTTGGACAATTTTGTCAAGCAATTAGCGTTTTTCTTTGTTTAGACCATCGTCTAGGGGATCCGGGATGGCGTCTTGGATTGGGGAACTTCCTGCAATGATTTGGCTCGGTAAAAATGAACTGAAATTACTGTAAACAAAAACTATCAAGAAAGACCATTACCGTAGCCATGAATAAAAGGTTCTGAAATTTTGCAGAGCCTTCATTATAAAAGGCGCAGAATAAAACGCCTTCGACTTTAGGGCGAATTCACTTATCACTTAGCGGGTTGTTCATTCCATCATCTTCAGTACGTCCCATGAGTAACACGAGTGTAGAGGTTGGTGTGTTTAACCTCGTATTATGCCGCCGCACCGACCGAATCAGCAGAAATAAAAAAAAAACGCCGGAAAATGTCGGGGCTAATTCGATTTTGGTGAAAGCTTCATGGCCGCTGAAGGCGCGGCTAGGGAGTCCTATATTGAAAACGCTAAAGTAAATACAATAAGCCTCCAGTAGCAGGTGGCCGACTATGGCCCAAGTCAACACAACTAGCACAGTCATGAGCAGTCCGGCTTTCAAGGTAGTTATATGAACTCGCACGATCTTTTGTTTACACTAAACGAGGAGTCTAGCGAGTTGGCAATACTTCCAGAACAAGTGTCGAAAATCCAGGCATCCGTTTGTGGAAAAGTACACACACTATAGGTGTGAACAATGACGAAATCTGTGGGGACGCTTTCGGTGCAGCCCTTAAGGTGACTGAGTGCGTTTTGCTTTCACTTTGAAAGTGCTTCCTCGGAAGTAGGCGGTGCCATTTCACCCCACGTGCACCGGGATTTTCGCTTCACGTGAGAGACGATGAGTCGAAGGGAAGTCGTTTAGCAGTACCGTCGAGCGTAAGCATAACTTCACCTCTTTCTTGAAGTGTTGGAACACTTCGGTGTGGTCAGGGTGGGGGTGGGCGGTAGTAACCATGAGGCATCCGGTCGAGTGAGCAGAGGCTCGGAAACCCACTCGCTGCATTGTGGGCAGTGCTGTGCTTCACGCCACGATAAGGCGTCGGCCATGAAGATTCGCTACCAGAAGCTTGATGTGATGTCATCGTGAGTGTTGGACCAGAGGGCAAATTAAAGCTTTGATGGCTACCGTCAAAGCCCCTGTACAAACGGCACTGCTTCATGCTGATATTTTGTGAAGGATTGCTGTGCTGTCAAGGCCAAGTTTGTTGTCTGCAGTTTTAAATACCTTGTCATCAGGTGCGGCGACTCACGCCGTGGCTGCCATATCGATACAATACAGAAACACGAAGACGAGATCAAATACGGCAATACATGGGGTCCCGATCCGCAAGCCACGTGGCTCTGTCCATTCGTTCTTCTCCATGATTTTCACGTCTAAACCCCCGTCTAGTCACTGTCCTATGAAAATGAAACCTTTAAAGCAGAGCTCCAATGTTGAAACACAGAGACGATAACAGCACAGACGAAACGCATCTATCAACTTTTTATTAAAACACACAGGGGCGTACATTGTGTACAACAACGCCATGCGGAAATAATAATGCGCAAAGTGAGCTTAAGACATGCGGCTTACCTTTGGTACCTTTCCTAAGCAACTGGTTCAGCCATATTCTAAGTTGTGCGCATGCTCTGCTTTTTTTCTCTTGTTGCCTAGAGCAGACAATTGCCTCTCTGTGAGCACGATCGACGGCGAACTTGCACATGCACCGTATTCTCACGAAAGCCTACTGTAGGCTTCGACAAACTGTTCTTCTAAGTCTGTCTTTGCTGATTGCTAAAACTTCTGTGTTGTTGAAATTCGGGGTACAGTTGCATCTAGAGCAGTGAAGAGCAGCAGTCCCCTCTAATGCCACTCCACTACAGAAGTTTTTCTGCTCCTGGAACCTCTTATACAGGCACCTGCCCGTGTGTCCAATGTACAGTGCCCTACGAGACCGAGGGAACTTATATACCGCACCTACTTTCCACTCAACAAATTTCTTTACATGTGTCGCACCACATTCCACTACTCGGGGGTCTCTTGCACTGTTATCTACGTTATAAGGACGAAGTGAACTTGGCCGCCTGCGCTCGCAAGGCGGGCGCTGGGAGAGAAAACGAGGAAGGAAGGGAATTGAACAGCTGGCCCAGGAACGGGTGCTGTCTCTGTGTCCTTTATTCCGTTACAATGGCGCAGTCTACAACGAAACTGCTTTAAGGCGTTCCAGCCTTAAGTGTCTCCTCGCGGTTATTCGGCGTGCCGCGTCCCTCCTACCCAGGAACACCGTCCACGCTTCCTCGGTTATGAAGGCGGTCACCACCCGCCGGGGTGGCTCAGCCAGCTAAGGGGTTGCGCTGCTCACCACGAGATGGCGGGATCGAATCCCGGCCGCGGCGGCCACATCTCGATGCAGGCGAAATGCAAAAACGATGCTGTGCTTGCGTTGTATTGCACGTTAAAGAACCCCAGGTGGTCAAAATTAATCCGCAGCCCTCCACTACGGCGTGCCTCATAATCAGAACTGGTTTTGGCTCGCAAAACCCCAGAAAGAATGGAGGCGGTCACCATATCTCCGTCGCAAGCACCCACCGCACCATCCGGGGACGGCGTCCAAACCTCCTCGGTGGCTCTGGGACAGGACTTTACCGGTGATATCGTCCAAGCCATCGCCAAGCTGAAACACCAGCTCGAGCTTATGACGAACTCCTTCACATCCGTCGGCTTTTGCGCCGTTGCTCCTCACACTGAGACAGAGCTTCACCCCCCTCCCCCCCGTCTTAGACTTGTCCTGCCTGGGAACGCCGTACACGCTTCCCTTGGCGAGAATATCCTCCTAGGAAGTACTTCGACTCCTCAGCCACCAAGGTATGCCATTGATACTTCCTTGGTGGTAGAACCGGCTGCCGCGACTACCACAACGACCGCACTGTCCGTGGACAACGGCCCTGGTTCTTCGAGCAGCTGAACAGGCACCCTGGCAGAGATGAGACGCTGCGACTTCCAGCAGGCGGCTTGCGTAAAAATACAGCCATTTCACGGCTTTCAAGATGAGGCCATCCTTTGGGTTCAAGCTATCAATGCCTTGGGTGATCTTCATGCTTCGCCAAACCAAAATAGATGGCTAGTTACAAACGAGTTTGCGGTGCCGCCAAGGCTTGGGACAACTACGAAGGCATCAAGCAGGGATGCTGGCTTGAATGGAGTGCAGCTCAGATTGCAGCTTTTGGCCAGCTTCCTTATGCCTGCGCGTCCCCTACATCCCCGAGCATCAGCTGTGGCTCGTCGTCGTCGAAGATCGTGGCCGAGAACCAACAGCGGCAACGAGTCGAACCCTCAGCTTCCACCGCATCAGTCACAGGCCTCCGGTTCGAGCAGCTCCACGTCGGCATCCTCCGCCTTCCATAGCGAACCCGGCAGCAAGGTCTCCAAGACAGCGGATGAAGCTGCATCCAAAGCTGCGTCGGCAGCAGAGGCATGCGGCGACGATGCGGGCAATGTGCAGTACTGCGACCCTTGGGACACGGATCCAGCCAATGTAGCTCTGCGGCTGCTGATGGCCGAGGAGCAGCGCAACAAAAGCCCCACTCGGGCACACGCCACCGCTGCCGCAAAGGGATGGCCCGCCAGTGGCACATATAGGAGACGGCGTCAGACTTACGTCTCAAGCACCGATATCCAGACCAGGGCTTGGACCGAATGGCCCAGAGTCCTGTAACCCTCCTCCCTCGGCTGCAGCAGCAGCCGCGTGCAGGCCCCCCCCCCTCTAGGTGGTGCCGTCGTCGTTCTCCTCCACGGGAGTGTCAGTTACACCAGGGCGCAAGAGAGGCATTACAAGACAGCCTTCACTGCAGCGTGCCTGTTGCTCGAAGCCACCACCGCTCCAGGAGAACAGTAGCAGCACTTCGGCATCTTCGAGTGTTCAGCAGCAAGAAGCACCAACACCTCATGGTTCCAGCAGCAATGACAGTGGCAATCCTCCAGTTCCGATTTCTGCAACCAGAGATCATGGTTTGGCGTTCAAACAAGCGTCAGCGGCCATGGACCAGAGCCGTTTATTACCATGGTTGCCTATTTCCGAGAACCACCGTACTGCACCTGATGCGCTGTCGCTGTTAAGCGTAGCATCCACGCAGGTGTCGAGGTGCTCCCTTCAAAGCCAGTGCGGCACCCAAGGCATAGTGGCCACCGCAACGAAGCGCCGCTTCAGAATAGCTCAGAATGTGCCCTCGAGTCATTCAAAGCACCACTATCCGTGGATAGCGTCTCAAACTCGTCAAATTCATGCGTTGCTTCAAACTCTTCAAACTCTAACTCATGCGTTGCTTCATCCCCTCTACACTGTGATAGTCCTTGAAAACCTGAGGAGACGTGGCGAAGACTGGTAGCAGTCGCACCACTCACAATAATCAACGGAGCACCCTTTAGGGGAATCTCCTCAACTTCGTCTGAAATTGACAATGCTGAGCGGAGAGGATAATCGTCGGCGAGACCTGCGACCAGTGCGCAACAGCCAGTGCCGGCCGCCAGAGAAGCTGGTTGCGCGCTGGACGGCTCACAAATGACGACTTCAATACCTGACAAGTGGCGTGGTTCCAAGCGCGCCGGAACTTGCAGCGTGACCGAGTGTACAGCCGAAGTGAACTTGGCCGCGGGCGCTCGAACGCGGGCGCAGCGATAGAAGATGAGGAAAATAATAGAACAGCTGGCCCAGGAATGGGTGCTGTCTCTGTGTCTCCTTTATTCCGTTACAACGTTTACTTTTTGCACATATCTATCATCTTCCTGGGTGCTAAAAATACTACCTGCACATGATGCTGGGACGCCACTTTTTTCAATCTATGCGCTACTCTATGTATGCATTTTCGGTGCCCAGGTAGATGATAGGTATCTGTAAAATACTAAATGTAGAGAACAGTGCAAGAGCCGCCGAGTGGCCCGTTGTAGTGTCAGACATGTAAAGAAATTTGTTGAGTGCAAGGTAGGTGGGATATATAAGGTCCCTGTCTTGTGCAGCATTCTCCATTGGACATACGGACACGTGCCTAAACAAGATGATCTATGAGCACAAAAACTTGCGTAGTAGAGTGGCAGTAGAGGGGAATGTTGCTCTTCACTGCTCTAGGTGCAAGTGTAACCCGAATTTCAAGGACACAGCAGTTTTAGCAAGCAGCAACGACAGGCTAAGAAATACAGTTGTGGAAGCGTGCAGTATGCTTTCGGGAAAAAACGGTGCATGTTTAAGTTCACCGTTGATCGCACTCGCAGACAGGCAGTTGTCTATCCTAGACAACCAGACAAAAAATCTGGAGCGTGCGCACAACTAAATATATGGCTTAACCAGTTGCTTAAGAAAGGTACTAACAGATAAGCCGCACGCGTCAAGCTCAGTTTGCGCATTACTTCTTGGCGCATGGCGTCGTTGCCCGCAATGTACACCCCCAATGCGTTTTAATAAACAGTTGATAGATGCGCTTCGTCTGTGCTGCTCTTTTCTGTGTGTGTAAACTGCTGCGCTGCTTTATAAGTGCCAGTATGTTATTCAAATCAGCCCCAACGCAAGCGTTAGTTAATGTAGACTTCGGATACCGTAGCTACATCTCTTGCCATGGCGGTAGCCGGGGGAAAAAGGGAACGTCACCGCCACGCAACGAAGCTGTGTTCCACTTGTCAAGAGCCTAGAGAACCAACCCAGCCCTGGATAAACTGCGACAGTGAGCGGCACCTTCTGTTCTTGTCTAAATGGTGTGCGGGAGTTTGAAAATTCTAAATTAGTTATAACAGTTTTTCTACGTGGGTCGTTTAGCTAGTGCATTCACCACACAGACCCTCGTGGCGGAGGCGCTCATGCTTCTCAAATGGCAACCCAGCTGGAACGCGCGTAATTGCAGCTACTCCGTTCGAGCGTGGTCGTGGCTGGCTGATTCGTAAAAAGTAGCAAAACTGAGATTGTATAGATTGTGTTTGGCCCCTAAACCATAAGATACGTCATGCCTGTGTTGCATTAGAGATGCTTTTGCCAACAGTTGTAAGCATGTCAACCATTGTGTGTAGGAATGCGTGCATGGTATATCTTTACTTTATTTTCTTCTTGCCTTTATGCTTTCACCTTTTCATACTCAGCGTATAGCAGCAAACCAAACATTTTTCGTTTGATGGGCTCTGTCCCCTTTGCCTTCCTTCATCGCACACTTTCTAGGTACGACTATCGCGACGAATGAGTCGTTGCCAGAAGAGTGTAATGAGCAGCACAGCCAACATCGGTAATCTGCTACTACCCTTAGGACCACTTAAGCGAAAAGTGAACAAGTGCTACAGAAATGTAGTTTATTCTAGTAGGTAGGTGAATAATCTAGAGAAGCGTCCGATCTGTGTGCTTATGATTACACCCACATCAGTGTGTGTAGTTTTAGACGATTCCGAACCATCACTTTTCCTGAAAAGTCAGATTTTACCCAGCGAATGTTTCTTTAGTACACGAGACATAAAAATGTTAGCTACAAAATGAGCAAATCATCAGGACATATAGTGCTCGAGCGGCCCCTAAGTCATTGTGAAATTGCAGGGCATAATTATGCTAGGGACGAACGAAAAAGAAAAATGGCACAAAAACAGATACTTAGGAGCACCAAAATATTCTTACTTAACATTTATTACACAATTAAGTTATTATATATTTTCTATGCTTACAGGATAAATCCCCTTTAAAAAGCATGTGAAAGATACCGAAGAATGCAGGACCACTGGTAAGTTTCAGCCCTAATAATGACAACACTGGTTGTGCTGCTGAGCTCGCCGTCACCTGTTCGATGCGCGCCCCCATTCCGATGGAGGCGGCATCAAAGCAATACTCGTGAATCATGCATTGGGTGCACGCTAATGAAGCCCAAGTGGTCAAAATTAATTTTGAGCCCCCCACAATACTACGCGCCTAATAATCGGATTGTGGCTTTGGCAAGTAATACCTCACAATTTATTTATTTTAATTTGAAGTCGCGCTGAAAATCTGCAGTAAAAAATAATGTATCGTTTGTCAGTCGCGTCTGTACCAAGGTTGCTGGTACTTGTGTGCTATGTATAATAGCCAGACCACCATTAATAAATTCCGTATGCATTCCCCATAAGGCATGTGTTCAAAGAAAGATTTAAATATTACAATACCTGCCAGCCTTTCTGTGTGGTGAAATATGACCAGGAGGAGGAATAAACTTTTATTGCGGAACCAGCACTTTAAAATGGCCGGGCCTAAGCCTCCCATGAGGGGACGTCGAGGGCTTGCCTCGCCGCCGCCTCACGGGCGTGCTGGGTCGCCCAGATTTGGTCGTCGAGGGCGGAGCTCCGCAGAGCATCACGCAACCTCGACGAGAGGGTCATGGTGTTAATTTGTGTGTACTGTACTGGGCACTCCCACAGCATATGCGGAAGCGTAGCCGGGTGAGTGCCACAGCACCGGCAGTTGGGGGTATTGTAAACTTCAGGGAATATAAGGTGGAGGCGTGCGGGTGAAGGGTACGTATTTGTTTGTAGCAGACGCAGGGTGGTAGCCTGCGCCCGGCTGAACTTGGGGTGAGGTGGGGGAGGTTCGGCGACTAAGGTAAAATGCCTTAACGAGATCGTTATAAGTAGTCAGCTTGTCCCTGGTGTCCAACTCGTCTCCAGTGTCTCCGGTGCGGTTGACTAGGTCCTCGCGCAATGGGTGACCTCGTTGAGGTTGGGGAGGTGTGGGTGGACAGTGCCCGCGTGGGCCGGGATCCATGTCAGGGAGATCATGCTTTCTTTAGAGTGTGGTGCCTGGCGGAGGATACGAAGAGCTTGAGGAGAAATACGGCCTTTGCTGAAGTTAGTGACGGCTGAGCGAGAGTCACACACGATGGTGTGACAAGTGGGATCTAGAGTGGCCAGGGCGATGGCCACTTCTTCAGCCGTTTCGGCAGTGGGGGTAGTGACGCTGGAGGCGTGGTGTAGGACTCCATCGCGTGTGGCGACGGCCACAAATCGTGTGCCATGGTAATATTGGGCTGCATCAACAAATGTAACGCCAGGTACATGAGCAAGGGCGTTTATGATAGCTCCGGCCCGAGCTTGGCGCCGGGCCCTGTTATATTCAGGGTGCATATTTCTAGGAATAGGGTCTGTGTGGATCCAGCTACGGATGTCAGTCGGGATCGATTGTTTGGGGCCCTGTTGCTGATGGTAAGTAAAGCCAAGCGTAGATAGAATAAAGCATCCCGTTTCAGTAAGGGTGAGCCGTTCAAGCTGAGAGCGTTGTTGTGCTTCAATGACTTCGGCAAGGGTGTTGTGAACTCCTAGTTGGTTGAAGACTTCAGTACTGGTGTAATGCGGGAGGCCAAGTGCTTGCTTGTAGACCCCTCGTATGTGGGTGTCGAGCTTGTTTTGCTCAGTCCGGTACCAGTTGAGGTACGCAGCAACGTAGGTGATGTGGCATATGACAAAGGACTGCACGAGGCGGAGAAGGCTTTCTTCCTTGAGTCCCCCTCGTCGGTCGGATATGCGTTTAAGAAGGCGTAGGGCGTTTTGAGATTGGGCGCAGATCTTGTTGAGAGCCAAGGCATTGGAGCCGTTGGTAGAGATGGTGAGACCGAGGACCCGGATACTAGGGACATGTGGTATAGGACTGCCATCTTGAAGGCGTAAGGTGATAGAGTCACAGGGTCGGTGCTCAGATTGGTGTTTTGGAGGGCGTCCCCGCTGAATGGGCTTGTAGAGAAGAAGCTCCGATTTAGCCGACGAACAGCGCAGTCCGGTCCCTTGGAGATAGGCTTCAACCGTGTCAATCGCCGTTTGGAGGGCTGACTCCACTTGACCATCGCTGCCTCGGTACTCCCAGATGGTGATGTCATCGGCGTAGATGGTATGGTTGATATTGTCGACTCGTTGTAGTTGCTGGGCAAGGCCAATCATGACTAAGTTAAAAAGCATGGGAGAGATAACTGAACCTTGCGGGGTGCCTTTGCTGCCAAGGGGAAGCTGGTCTGATCGTAAATCACCGGCCGAGAGGGTGGCCGTGCGATTGCAGAGTACGTCACGGATGTAATTGTAGGATCGCTCTCCCAGGTGGAGGTGGGAGACCTGGTCAAGGATAGCTTCATGGGAAATGCTGTCAAAGGCTTGAGTGAGGTCGTGTCCGAGGATGGCTTTCTTGTTACGGGAACGGCCGTTTAGTACTTGATGTTTGAGCTCAAACATAGCGTCTTGAGTAGAAAGGTGAGGGCGAAATCCAATGATGGTGTGGGCAGTGCGAAATATTATCTTAGTTACAAGAGCAGCGTCTGTATAGTTCTCAGCTTTCCGCGTATAGCGATTAACTTTTAATCTTTTGTAAGCGTGCTTTTTAATTGCTATGAAGTTTTCCTTCTCATCTTTCTGCTTCCGTTTTACCTTTCCCCAATCTAGGTTAACAAACCACGTTCGGACTTTTATTGCGATATTAAATATATTGACTCTCCAATCCAATTTCTGCCGTCAGCGTCGTCGCCGTCGCCGTCGCCATGAGGTTCTGTATAAAGTTCAATGGCGATAAAATCGTCGAGTGAAATTCTTCGAGTGAAAGCGCGCGAGGGACGCGTGCTTTCGCGAGGAGCGAACGCACGGCCACGGCCGCTGGATAAAAGAAAAGGTCGCAGTTTCACCCGAAAGGCGAAGCATCAATTGCGATAGGAAATTAGTAGAGAGAGCTATACGGAGTAAGGATAGTAGTTTTATCAGCTGTATAAACTTGGACATGCAGCTGCGCCAGCAACGCGCAGAACTGTTGTCGACGCCGTCGGCATTTTGCCCACGTTCACATCGAACGCGCGCGGCGTTGGTGACTGTTGCCGGTGCCGCTACTAATTTGCTACCGCAATTGATGCTTCGCCTTTCGGGCGAAACTGCGCATCATTTTTTATCCTCCCTGCATTTCTTTCTGCACTACTCCTTCCTTTCTCCCTCCCTCTATCCGTTCCTCCGTCCTTTTTTCATCTATGACGCTGTTTTCCTTCCAATGCAACAAAAACGGTCCACCACCGTGCTGACGTTGGAAAAACAATAGATTCAACTATGTCAACCAAAGTCGAGCCCGGAACGTACGAGTACAGCGACCCGCAGTGAGCAAAGCGGACCGAGCAACTGACGGTTTAACGATCGAGCTAAGATCCGCTCTGTCTTTGTGAGCGCTTGTTAGAAAAGGGACCACTAGGACTGTCGTGTTGAAGCCTCGACGAGGATTTCACGACCACACTAAGTGCGGCCGTTCTCGTTACTCGCTCCAGATAAGCAGGTGACTGGAGAGCAGCGGTGTGCTGGAAGAAAACAGACGGCGCAGGGGCAGTAAAACTACCTGCAATTTGTCCGAAGGTATTGGCTGCTGTGCGGCACGTACGGAAGCGAACTAAACTGCCGATCAAAGGACATTTTTTTTCTTTTTTGTTTGTAATCCCGGGAGTATTGTCCGGTGTCAAGAAAGACACGTCTTCAGCTGCTTCCTGCTCGCAGCAAAAAACTGCCGCTGCTTCCTGCTCGCAGCAAAAAACTCGAAGGACCGCTCAGCGGCGTTCAATTGGACATTAATGCTTCCGCATTCACAACTCGTATGAAGTGCTTATGTGTTCTCGGATTTTTATATTTACTAGCTTGTTTAAAGCATATTTGAGCATATTTGAGTTTAAAGCATATTTGCAAACAAATAGTTTGCAAAAATATCCAGTGTCGCCATTCAACGTGGGAAATGTGATCTCTTTGAGAACAAAAGGTGGCGGCACCGTAGCGTGTAACATTGTCAGCAAGCGTTCATGCAACGTTTTTTTTTTTTGTGTATTCGCAGAAAACCTAGGATATGCCTCTGGGGACGCCGTTCGCATGAGATCAGCTTCACAAATAAACAAAAACCGCAGTGTAAAACATCTGCATGTCACTGACAGCAGCTAGAGACGTTAGCGAATGTAGCAGCTCTGAAGCTCAGTTTCAATGAACGGCGTGGGAGCAAAAGCATGGCATGCAAGTAAACATGTGCAATGTTAAAGCATGATCTGCAGTAGACCTGAATATTTTCTGAAGTATGTCGCCGGAGGACTAAAGTTAACGCCAGCAGGACAAGTGGCTAGGAGCCACAACGTCAAGAAAAGCAGGTTGAGCAGGGCGTCACAGAACTCACAGTTCGGCACTAACGTAGGGAACGACCAATTTGGCAGACGTATACCTTAGCATGGACATAAAGAAATACACGTTATTCAGCGAGGTTATGAAGCAAGGTTCAATATTATTGATCCGCCGCAATCATTAGGTGTCAACTCATCTTCGCTCTGCTACCGGCTACATATGAACGTGTAGCTCTCTCCCGCAGCAACCCTCAGCTCATAACACCGCCCGTTACGGCTTCTGCATGGCTGTCTACATGCAATTTCAAATCCAGCGGTGCGATTGGCCTAGTTTT
This sequence comes from Dermacentor silvarum, assembly GCF_013339745.2. NCBI lineage: Eukaryota > Metazoa > Arthropoda > Arachnida > Ixodida > Ixodidae > Dermacentor > Dermacentor silvarum. The sequence goes on along the minus strand of NC_051159.1, from coordinate 118,955,181 downwards.
TTTTTTGTTAGATTTCCTTTTCTGTTGATATTTCTGTCAGCTTGTGGCATATTGAGGTGCTTAGCGGTAACTTGGTCTCTGGTATCGAAATCTTACATCACTATCAAAAATATTACAGAGACAACGACAGTACTGGCAGCGAGAGAGCTGACATTATTAATCATTGTTCCCACGTGTCGCACCCAAATATTAAAAAGAAAACGTAAGAGCGTAAGAGCCATATTTACGAGGCAATTACCCTACGGGTTCTTTGATTAGACTTGTGCGACAAAGCATTTCTACAACCTCAACGCTGGAAGTTTAATATCGGGAGCACCTGCTTCATTGCACTACAGTAATCAGAGTTGGTACAGCTTTTTTTTTTTTTTTAGCAATGGACATAGCTCTTCTAAAGGGTAGCTCGATTGCCTCAGTTTTGAGAAACTGTGCAGAAACTGCATACGCCATATTGTACGCGCACCGTTTGTAACCGAAGGCCTTAGCACCCAAACTATATGAAGCTCCAAGATGAAGCAGGGCAGACTTATCAATTGAGGCTCCCTGAAAAAGGAGAAATAGCTGCTATGTACTCGCGAGCCAATCGTTTTACTTTGTGTCATTTCAGGAAAGCAATCATCGTTTATGTTTCGGTCTTTGAATGCCGAGGCGTTTTCACACGAGTAGATGAGAAATTGACGGCCGCGTATATAAAACTTGAGAACATGACATACATGGCTTTCTTCATATGCCTTTCTTACCAAACACTGGGCTCTCTTTAACACACGACAGATCGATTGCAGGCTGCTTCATAAAAGGAAAGCATTGTACGTTATTCGAGAGTGCGCACTCGCGCTCTCTCTTTCTTTTCGGAACAGAAATTCAATTTCAGCAACGCAGAAAGGAAGGATATCGGGGAGCAATGTTTTGCAATATAAACACACAAGGCCCCCATATTCGCAAATCAGTGGCTGAAAAGGTATTTAGAACGGTGTCTGGGCAGTCAGAATAGCGTTCGCAATGACAGCGATGGCGCGGAACAAAGGCAGTAAAGTATTACAAATGAACATCTTCGTGAATCATTACTGTCACTACGTGTTTTCTCGCCTGAACGGTGTTCATTCTGCACAGGCAATAGAGGGGAAAGCTGTTGTGCTCGTTTCATCCGGGACAATAATTGTCTTTGTCTTACATATCTAGAATATGTGGGAAGTAATTCGTAGAAGCGGGCTTTAGTGGTAATTTCTGCGAACAACGATGGACTGTATAATTAACGCAACAGTTCTCTGTATAACCATAAAACGTTCACAGTCAAATGAGGGTCGTTAAGCCTGAAGTGAAGCAATCATTGCAGCTTTATCATGCAATGGTAGAAGCCCTGTGTATCAGCAAATGAGAGTTAACGCATGTGAGAATACAGCTTAAACAAATCACGTTCTTAGTACAAGTGCGTGCTCATGTCAGGAGCTTAAGCGAAGCTCGCTATGACAGACAGTTTGCTAAAACTCTGTCGACAGAACTTTTTAATGAACGCTGGGTAAATCATGCGTTATTCTTGCCAATCTTAACACCGAACTTCAGTTGTACACGAAAGAAGCGCAACTGTGTGGCTCAAAGCTAAAAATAGTCCTTTATGTGCAACGCAACGAAAGCTCCCACATGTTCAGCGTTGCGAAAGCATCGCTTAAATAAACAATCAAAAGTTCTCAGGGCAAAGGAAACAACAGCATTACTTGGCTGTGTTGCATTACGGCCGGTCAATCAAAACGGTAAACAGACGTTAGTTAAGCAGCACACTTCGGCGAACACGAGCAGCTTCAATAACCGTTATTAAAGCGCAATAAGTAAGCGTGCCTGAGTCGCTTAGCTCCATAAAAGTTTCACAACTTCGTGCTGCATTCTCTGTAATCTCATAACGTATTGTCCACGCTTTTTCGTATGACAGAAGAAGAAACGTGCAAAAGGACGGCAAAATACAGTTAAAAGGGAATGTAAACAGATTGAACTCATCGAGCAAACGTCGCATGCGATAACGCAGTGACAGAATAGGAATGCCATGAACCATTTTCTTCTTATGCATTATGAATAACCCCCACAGTAATCTTTGTCTCAATGTGGACGCGCTTTGTTTGAGAAATTGAAGAAGCCTTGAATCGATGCGGGGACACTTAGAAAATAGGTTCACGTTGTTAAAGCACAAAAGAAAAAAAACAGCATGGATGACTGAGCACGTTGTTTAACATAAAGTTTGTTAAAAGCGCATGAACAAAGTTAACAATAAACAAGTGCAAAAAAACCGAGATGCTAGCCGTAAATAGCAGCCAGTTGATGACAAAACTAAAAAATGCACAAATCTGTGCAGATATGTGTAGATAGAATAAATCTAGCTAGGTGAACCTACCTTTAAGACGTAAGATGACTGGCTTTATGCATAATTTCGGGCGCTTTTCAACGTGAAACATTTTTGCTATCTCGATGGTGCGTGTATACGTTTCCTTCGTAAACATACGTCCTCTATTTAAGTATGGCGTAGAACTACAAAGGCTGGAGTGACGAGATAAATGAGATGTAGGCAGGTGTTTTTGAGATTTTAAGCGTTGTCTTAGGCTTATTTCGCTTTATATGCCCCTTTGTCTGTCAGGCAGGCGGCCGTTCCTCCGACGCAAGCTTTGCGTTAGTGCAAGAGAGAGAGAGAAATAAACTTTTATTTTCGGAAACGGTAATCCGAGTCAGGACACGGTTCACCCTAGGTGGGACGATTCTTTATTCCAGGAACCCTCTGGCTTGAGCTGCCTCCTTGGCCCGGGCAACAAGACTGCGTTGGTCGTCCAGGTCGTCAGAGGAAAGCTTCCACTCCCACGTTTCAGGGGTGGTATTGAAGTGCGCTGAGTTGGGGTGCTTTTCTTGTCTTGTGTCGTCTTCTTGAGCTTGTGAGCTGGCGTCTGGGGATGTGTCACGCAGTGGGAAATCCTGGACCATGTGTTGCAGAGTGTCTTGGACGTCTCAGTGGGTGCATGTGTACGAGTACTGCGTAGGATAGAGTCTGTGCATGATTATTCCGTGTACATAGGTGCTTGTCTGTAGGCGGCGGAGGATGACTCCTTCCTCTTTGCTCAGCTTCTTGTGTGGTGATGGGTACGTTCTTCTCCTGAGTCGGTGGTGTTACAGAAGCTCCGAGTACTTTACGGCGATGTCATCAACGTTGGTGGGCGGCCTAGTGTGGGATGGCAGGAAAGCCCGGCTGGTATGCTCGCGGGCAGCGGCGTGTGGTGCCTCATTTCCCGACATGCCCTTATGGCCTGGAATCCGGTTGATGTGGGTGTCGGGGCGCGTGCAGTGTGATTTTGAAGTACCTTGAGCGCGGTTTCTGATATGCGTCCTTTTTGATAGTTGCGAGCTGCTGCTTGGGAATCAGTGAGGATTACGGCTACTTGAGGGCAAATTGGTATCGCCAGAGCGATTGCCGTTCCCTCTGCAGTCTCGGCGGCTCTTGCCCCAGGATGGTGACAGCGGCGAGTTCTTTGTCTTGCTTATCCATGACACTTAGGGCAAAAGCGTTTCGTTTAATATACCGGGCAGCATCGGTGTACCTCGTATAAGGGTTTGTCGCGTATTTCTTGTTGAGTACGCGGATTCTGCTTTGCCGACGCTCCTTCTGGTAAGTCGGATGCATATTGCGCGGTATGCGCGCAACGCTGATACACTCTCGGAGTGCGGGTGGGATTCTTGCTTTCTGGTCTGTTTCCGCGATGTAGCTTTCACTGTAGTTGAGGTAGCGCAAAACTTCACGTCCGGTGGGTGTGAGCTTGAGCCGCTCTAGCTGGCTGATTTTATGAGCCTCGGAGAGCTCTTCCCACGTATTGTGGACGCCGAGCTTGAGGAGTTTCTCCGTTGGTGCCGTGGGTTGGAGGGTCAAGGCTACTTTGATTGCCTTTCGAATGATGACATTGAGTTTCTTGATTTCAGCCGGCTTGAGTGTCAGGTGCCGTAGGTGATACGGCTAGTTAGGAGAGCTTGAATTATCCATAGCGTGTCTTCCTCCTTAAGTCCGCTTCTGTGGTTTGTTATCCTCTTGACGAGGTGCGTAACTTGTGACAGTGTACGTTGGAGACGCGGGAGAGTGGCCACTCCTGATTCGTCCTTGTGGATCTGAAGACCGAGTACGCAAAGGGAGTCGACTGTAGAGATTTTGGTTCCGTTGAGGGAGACGCTAGGATCGGGTTCCATATAGTTGGGCGGTCGTCCTCACGTCTGTGCTCTGAGCACGAGAAGCTCCGACTTTTCGGCTGCGCATTGGAGACCGCAGTCTTGGAGGTAGCTTTCGATGGTATCGATGGCTTCTTGTAGACTGCGTTCTTGTTGTCCAGTAGTAAGTGCTTTGGTCCACAGTGCGATGTCGTCGGCGTAAAGGGGATGACATAGGTTTGGGATGGCATTGAGTTGTTTTGGCAGCTTGATCATTGCGATGTTGAAAAGGAGTGGTGAAATCACTGATCCTTGTGAAGTTCCTTTGTAGGGTAGCCTAAATTTATCGCTGCGGAGATTGCAGACGCCTATTGTTGCTGTTCGGTGTGTCAAAAAGCTGCTGATGTAGTTATAGATCCGGGCTCCACTGCCTGTATCTTTGAGGTTGCGGAAGATGGCTTCGTGGCTTACGTTGTCGAATGCGCCCTTTACGCCGATTGTCAGGATTGATGATTTGCGTCTGCGATCAAGGTAGTCGAGCAGGTCTTCCTTGAGCAGCAGGAGTACATCCTGCGTGGACAAATGCTGTCGGAATACAAACATGGTGTGCGGCAAGTATTCGTTGTCCTCGAGGTATGGCGTTAACCGGTCATGCACCAGGTGCTCGAGGAGTTTGCCCACGCAGGACGTGAGGGAGATGGGACGTAGGTTTTCTATGCGAAGGGGTTTGTTGAGTCTGGGGATCATGGTGACCTCCGAATGCTTCCAGGCTGCTGGTAGGTCCCCTTTTTCCCAGCCGTCCTTGTAGTACTGGAGCTGTGCTGTTGCGGCCGATTGCGGGAGGTTGCGTAGGAGCTTAATAATGATTCTGACCTTGCCGGGACTAGTGTTTCTAGTGAATTTGGCTAAGGCTGCGTGGATCTCTGCTTGCGTGAATGGTCGATCAAAGTCTGGGTTTGGTGCGCCGTCGTACGCCTTGCCGCTCGCCGACGAAGTGGGCTTGTCGATGCTAAATTTCTGCTGAAGTTCACGAAGGAGATCGTGCTCCGACCCAGCGGGGTTGTGGATTAGTCTGCACAGATCTTGCCGTTGGTGCGTTTTGGTGTGGTCGGTAGCTAAGAGAGCGCGTAGGAGGTGCCAGGTTTCCTTGGTGCTGAGTGTTCCTTGTAGGCTGCCACAAAAGGTGTGCCAATTTTGCCTGATAAGTTGTTACGCGTAATCTTGGGCCTCTATGGTGCGAAAGGCGATTCGTTGCTTAAATTTCCTATTGAGTTTCTGCCTCTTCCACCTTCTCAGGAGGCTTCTTTCGGCCTCCCAGACATGAAGGAGATGCGGGTCGACTGCAGGGCTGTTGGTGCTTAGTTCGATATTCTTGGTGTGGTGTTCTACGGTGATGAGAAGGCCATTGAGCCAATGGTCGATGTCGTCGATTGTTGTGTTGCCGCTGATGTTGTCTCTGCAGGACTTCCAGTCTGTCAGTCGGGCAACGCCAGTCTTGGCTTGTTTCCGGTTGTGGGCGATGTCAAGTTGGAGAATGTGGTAGTCGCTTTCGAGCGTCTCCGAGAGTCGGCTCCGCTCAGCCCAGAGTACGTTCGATGTGAAGGTTAGGTCCGGGTTTGTGTCGTTGGAGACACTGTTTCCGAATCTCGTGGCCTGTAGCGGGGCGTTCCAGAGGGTCAGCCTGTGGTGTTGGGCAGTATCGTGTACGCGGGCTCCCTTCTTGGTGGTATTTGTATACGCCCATGCTGTATATGGGGTGTTGAAATCTCCCGTGAAGACATCTTGATGGCCTTTCGTGCGTTTCCTGAGTTCACGAATAAAGTGGTCGAATTCCAGAAGTTGGTCCCGATGAGGACTGCATATGCTGACGTTAAATAGGCTTTGTTGCGTTTTTCTGTCTGGTAGGAGCTCCACTAGGATGTGCTCGATGGGGGTGTCTTCTATTTCATGTTCTTGCGTTGTGCGAGTTTTCCTTAACATGGCTGTGCGTTGGGGTTGTTGTATGAGCGGTGTATCCTTGACGTCGAACGTTGCCGGTGTTGGCGTCCTGTATCGCATGACATCGGGGTGGTCCTGTTTGAAGAATTCTTGTAGGTTTGCATAGCGGACGCAGAAGGACCGACAGTTCTATTGCCAGATGCGCAGGGGTTTTTGCGGGCTCTTTGTTCCGGTTTTAGGTGTCACCATCAGTAGGCTCTTCAGTTTCACAGGCCGAGTCATGGTTGGGTGAGATCGAGCGGGATCCATTGTGACTGTTCGTGCGAGCCTTCTTTCAGCCCTGCTCGGTGGCGTTGAGAAGGTTGTCGAGGTAGGACTTGGTGGCGTAATTGTTCTTCGCGTGCGCTACGTAGTTGTTGACCTGGGCTGTTAGGCCGGTCACCTGGCTTGTGAGAGTGGTTACTTGATTTGCGAGGGAGGTGACTTGCGTGGTAAGGGTTCCAATCTTCTCGACGATAGGCTTGGTGATGTTTTCGATCATGGCGAGGATGTTCTCGTAAAGACATCCTCGAAAGCCAGGAGGTGCTTCTGAACTCTAGTTTCAATCGCGGCATCAACTGCCTCCGTGGTTAGCATTGTAGATGGCTGCTTGCTTCCATGTTCGTATTCTTTGCATCTTTGGAGTAGTCTGTCTATGAGGCTTTGTTGATTTTGCAGTTTGCTCTCGAGGGCTCTTACGGCTACCACTTCTACCGATTCGACGCTGGCACTGCCGACCGCTTTGGCGTAATTCACGCGTTTTCGGGAACGCGACCGCGATCTTAATCGTAATCTTGACATGGATCTGCTACTTCTTGTGGTGCTACTGGTGGTGTTACTTGAGTTGGAGGCGTATCCATTGCCAGCGCCTAGTTCAGGGAAGTCGTCGCGGTTGGAGCTCCATCGACTGCCTCGTTCTTGGATCCTGTTTTGCCATTGCTGTCTTACTATTTAAGGTGGTGGGTTAGGCTGGAGCTTTTTTTTTTTTTGCAGTCTTTCCCAGCTGCTTCGTGTCCTTCTCCGCAAATCTTGCACGTGGGTTGGCAATAATGCTTTGAGGGTTGGTTTGTTTTGCCACATTTGTAACAGAACTTTGGGGTTGGTTTTGGGTCCGATCAATGTCCGAGGTTGCCGCAGGTTCGGCAATATTTAACTGACTTGCGGTAGGGCTTGCATCGGTAGTCACCGCTCTGATAAATGATGCTGTGCGGAACGTGAGTGCCCTCAAAATAGATGACCGCCGCTGTAGACTGTCCAAGCATGCGGGCGTTAAGGACTGTATAGCGCGCTGGCACTCGGATTCCATCCATTAGCTCCACAATGCAGGTCCCAGGCGTGATGCCGTAGATAACGCCTTTGCTAACATCTTCGGGTAAACGCAAGTTGGCTTTCATGTTGTAAATGCTGCCTCCAAGCTGTATGTTGCTGATCTCGGTCAGGTTTTGAGCGTACCTACGTTTTGTTGGCTGTATTTGCCGTAATGAGGTTTTCTTCCTTTTGCATTTGTAGGCGGACGTTGTCGTGCAATTCTTTTTGCATTATACCACTGGCTCTTCAGACTGCGTGAGTGACTACGACGAGTGACCATTTGGTGAGTTCGAGGCCAACTTGTGGGCGGTAGATGATCATGATGTCGTCCAAAGGTAGGGCCGGCATTCTAGATTTGCGCAGTGGTGGCGGTGTGGCGGGCTGTTGTGTGGATTGGGTGACTGCGGGTGCTTTGATGTGCGTGGTTTCCTTGTTGCCTTTCCTTTCCAACGTCAGCCATTGGTCGTTGATGTCTATAGTTCTGCCGCTGTTCCTGTCATAGGTCCAAGAGCGCGTGACGCTGACTAAATCCGCTGAGTCTGTTTGCATTGCGCTCGTTTCTTCCTGTCGTTCGCTTGACGTCCCGCACGTCGTGGGTATTTCTTGGTTAATCTAAAGTATTGGCTATCCGCAACAGCGCCGGCAAGCACCGAGCCTCTTCTCTGGCGCGCAGTGCACGTACGTACGGCGCCTATTGCAGTGTTGCGCGTGCAGCCGCGAGCACTGTCGGCCTCCTCTCCCGCGCACCGTGTGGCTGTTGCACGTGCGTCGGCGGTTCTCCCCGGCAGGCCGGTGCGGTATCCGGCAGGCAATCGTGGTACCCATTTGTCTCGTGGCCTAGAGATCGCGCTAATGCCGTTATCAGCAGTTGCCCTTTGGACTCACTATGGGACGGATGCTAATTTAACCACATCTTCCAGGATCCTGTAGTCAGGATCTTGACGATGTCATGCAGTGTGCCGCGGCTTATACGCTAGTCTTTGACGATGAGGTGGACTTGGCGCAAAAATGCACTATATACTTGGCCATGCCGCCGGGCGAAAACACGACGCTGGTGTCCTTGCTCTTTGACGAACATGCTGAAGACGCTCAATATAGTCAATAATGATAATATATAAATTCACTATAACAGACCCACCATAGTCACAGCTTCGCTTGCTTCCATTGTCAAAGTAGTGGAAGGGCTATGAATTTTTCATTGCACATTTAAAAAAAGAACGCTAACTCAGAGTTGCGTGTTTATACCATGGAATATTCATTCGCAGGTAAAAAGGCTAATACTTAAATTATGTTTCTTGTATACAGGGTGTCGAACCGAACAAGAACCCAAACCGAAAACTGCGCCCAAACCGGTATTCTAGCCGGAAGAGAATCTGAACTCGAACATGTATCCTTAGAAAGCACCTGAACCAGCACCAAGCCTGAAACAAACTATAACGGTTACTGGTTCGACATGAAGCGGTTCAAGCATATAGGGTTAAAACAGGTGCTCATACATTAGCTTATATATTCATCGAAATAATTAATTTTCGGTCGGCGCGCCTCTCGAGAACATCGTTACGACATGCCAGTTGCGTTATGTGTGAGAACAGTGATAGACGATGGGTACGATGCGGTCATCTCAACAGAGAGCCTTGCATTCGTGAACTCGGCCGTGCCACATGCGTTCCGCTGCCGAAACGTTGTTTCAAGGGCACCGCGGAATCGCCATTTCTCTGAAGCTTCTGCTTGCGCCGTTACGCCCACGCGCTGCAATCAGGAAACACGAATAGCAAATTAGGTGGTGCCCTCGGGAGTAGAAAATGGCAAAAAAAAATGTGGTTGATCCCTCTTATATAGGAATCGGTATAGAACACGAAAGTGAAACGTGTCTTCACAGAACTAGTGTAATGTTTATTGCACATTGATATATAATGTCTATTGGTGTTTTGTGGCTAAAGCGCCCTTAGGCGTTGATGCACCCACGCTGACGCCTGGTGGCACGCCTCCTCCATCACGACTACCAACGTCGATGACCATGAGCAACCGTCGTGCATATGGAAGCTGCACTACGCTGCACACGCTAGCACAACGCGAAAGACGAAGCACGTAACTGACACACCAATACAACGCGCAAGACAAAGCACGTAACTGAATCGTCACCGAGTCAAATCAGCGCGTACAGCGCGTCGTAATTGCAGCCTCCGCGATCAACTTCAGAAACATTTTCAGAGCTAATTGCGGAGGCCACGCTCCGCTGTGCTGAGTACGGTGAACGCCACCTAGTAGTGCTTCTGCGAGAACGCGTTGGTAGTGCTTCTTGATGCCAGCGTCCCTTCGAATGCTGGCATCGAGGCGTCGTAGTGCTGAGACCACCGAAGCGTTCACTGTCGGTGCGCGTTAGTGTCATAATGCAGTACTTCTCTTTTCTGCTCGTAGGCGGCGGCACCGCCCTGAGCAAGAGCGCGGGTACACGGAGGAGTGTTAGATATATAAGGCGCGTCTGTGTATCTCTCTGCAAATGCGTTTGTGGCGCAATGGGTTAAACGCTCGGCGATCTATCGTCGCGGACCGAGAGGTCGTGGGTTCGATTTCCAAATTTTGCATGTTTGTGGAACTTTTTCTTCTGGTTTCTTTCTTTGTATTATGTTCGTGTATGTTCGTGTGACGTATTTCCGTGACGGAAATACGTCAGTGAAGTCTTGGTGGACCCCGGCATAAAACACTTTCGTGTTAAAACAAATAATTCATCCGCATGGATTCTTGAACGGTCATTTATGAACGCCGTCACCTTCTCAGGGTGCGGTAACAAGACCTGTAAACGGCATGGGCGAAGAGCGTTTGTTGCGTACAATGGTTCAACGCACGTTTAGCGCCTCCAAGCAAAGTACAACGCCCTTAGATTTCGGAAAATTCTTCTTGGGGCACAATATGCGTGATTTGGACATTTTATTGCGATAGCAATTATATGGACACTCAAAAGCAGATTTCTGCCGTCGCCGTCGCCGTCGCCGTCGCCGTGAGGTTCCGTATGACGTCATTTGGAGATGAAATCGTCGCCGCGCGCCGAACGCTGTATGTGCGAGTGAAAGGGCGCGAGGGGCGCGTCTTTCACGGGGAGTGAACGCGCGGCGGAGAACAAACGCGCGTTCTGCGCCGTGCTCGCTTAAGGGCTGCAGAAGTAGGCGTCTCTTTTCTCCTTTACAATCACCATATATGTAGAGCAAACGCGCCTTCTTCAGACGCGCGAGAGGCCGTGGGGGAGGGGGAGGGAAGGGAGGCGACGTTTAGCTGCGGCACCAAGTGCCTATTTATATCAGAGGCTCCAGCAACACTCACCAACGCCGCACGCATTTTGAGCTAACGCGGGCAAAACGCCGATGGCGTCGACAACAGTTCTGCGTGTTGTTGCTACCAAAGCCGCTCACCTTACTTCGTATGACATTGCTGTGTTGCTATCGCATTCATTGCTTCGCCCTTAGGGCGAAACTGTGACATTTTTTGTCTGCGCTCAGTTTCTGCATCACGTTCAGTTATGTACAATATGTCGCAGTGTTTGGCACTAACTTTTTTTGTTCACGGTTCAGACAAATCAATGCCCTCACCGCAGGCATTTCATAAAAAAAGGTGATAGTCACCTCAGTATCCTTAGGTGATTTGAACGCAAAACCATAATGCCTTCGCTAAGTTATCACCTTACATTAAAACTCTACCTTAATGCACCTTAACCTATCTTAATCCACCTTGCTGTAATTTTTACCTACCTTAATCCACTTCAAGCCACCCTAATTTACTTTAGCCCACCTTAATCCACATTGATCTACTTCAATCCACCTTAGTTCACTTTATTCCAATTTATCCACCTTAGTCCACTTTATTCCAATTTATCCACCTTAATTCGATTTCTTGAATGGCTCAAGTCATTTTTTGTAGCGTTAGCTACACTGGCCTAGCCAAGCCCGTTTCGCGCGGCACATCAAGAGCCGTGCTGCGCATGCGCAAGGATCAGTGATGTCACACGGCTTGCGCACCGGAGCCACCGGAGCCGGCACCTCTCGCGCACTCCGCCGCCGCCGCGCGCGACTCATCGCCGCCGGTCTGCGCATTCCAGAGGAGTGACGTCGTAGCCGTGGTAGACGCACTGGCGCCGGCGCGCGCTCGCTGTGCAGGCGCCGTCTGACACTGCGCTGGAGCCGCTGCGCTTCTGACTGGCGTTTGCCAGTGTGGTATAGCCATGGAGAAGGAGAGCGCAATTGCTGCTCAACAGCGCAGAAGAACGGAGAAGCTTGACTCATAAGAATAATCTTATCTTAAGAATAATCTTAAGAATAAGCTAAGAATAATCAGCTGAACCTTTGCTAACGCTACGTATATCCTGGCATAGCCGAGCTAAGCCACTGCAACTTTTTTGTTTTGTTTTTTATTGCGATAGTAATTATATGGACACTCAAAAGCAGATTTCTGCCGTCGTCGTCGCCGTCGTCGTGAGGTTCCGTATGACGTCAATGGAGATGAAAGCGTCGCCGATAAGTGGTTCTTGAGGGAAAGGGAAAGGTTGGCGCTATCTTCTGCAGCCCTTGAGGGAGCACGGCTCAGCGCCACGTCGCCGCGCGCCGAACGCTGTATGTGCGAGTGAAAGGGCGAGAGGGGCGCGCGCTTTCACGGGGAGTGAACGCACGGCGGAGAACAAACGCGCGTTTGGCGCTGAGCCGTGCTCCCTCAAGGGCTGCAGAAGATAGCGCCAACCTTTCCCTTTCCCTCAAGAACCACTTACCTACCGCGTTCTGCGCCGTGCTCCCTTAAGGGCTGCAGAATTAAGCGTCTCTTTCCTCCTTTACAATCACCATATATGTAGAGCAAACGCGCCTTCTTCCGACGCGCGAGAGGCCGTGGGGGAGGGGGAGGGAAGGGAGGTGACATTTAACTGCGGCACCAAGTGCCTATTTATATAAGAGGCCCCGGCAACAGTCACCAACGCCGCACGCATTTTGAGCGAACGCGGGCAAAACGCCGACGGCGTCGACAGCAGTTCTGCGTGTTGCCGGTGCTGCTGCATGTCCAAGTTTATACAGCTGATAAAGCTAATATCATTACTCTGTATAGCTCTCTACAAATTGGCTATCGCAATTGATGCTTCGCCTTTTAGGTGAAACTGCGACAACTTTTTGTGTGGACCATGGCTTCCGTCTGATGCCGCGGCTGTTCTTCACTGTGGAATTTCGCAGTGTGAGCCTAAGCAGGTTTAGCGCAGGGAACGTGACGTCATCACGTGATAAAGTGGGTTTTGAGACCATGCAATGATACTGTACGGCGGATTTCTAGCTTAAAGGGGCCTTCGCCTTAAAAAAAAAGGAAACTGAGCGATACGTTACTTCCGGGCTTTTTCTTTCTTAGAGAAGTTTGGAGTTGTAATCAATGTAAATATAATGTGAAGCCGCGCTTTGTTGCAGTTTGCTCACCATCACTGGAGTAATAATTACTCGAAGCAAAAAAAAATTAACTAACTAGGCTGCTGTCGAGGTGTGGAAAGCTACGCTCACACCTCGAAGACACATGCATTGTCACTAATTAACTCGGTGTTTGATACGTACATAACGTCCCCGTACCCGTGCAATTCATCTGTGAACTACACATGCATTGTTGAGAAAAACATCGTTACTGATATTCATCAAGGAGCATCGGCTGCTTTCCCATTGCTCATTTTCAATTGTGCTGTCGCTAGAATCGCGGGGATGGCAGCAACGCGAAAAGTTTATAGAAGTGACGCAGGTCACGCTTCGAAAGAGTGTGCCAAAAAAATTGGACCAGGCACGAGACCGTGCAGCCGCTATTCGCGTTGTCGGCATCCCAACGCCCTGATGTACGCTTCATCCTTAAGGCAAATGAGCCTGGCCTTCATTGATGCTTTGATGTATCCTAGTTAAGCTAGGCATCCTGTTACTTTAGGCTGTTTTACGCAGAATTCATCCTCCAGTCAATTTCGCATAACGAGGTAAACTTCTCCGGCGTGCCGCATATCGTCAGTAAGATATTTGCCCAGTCGAGTAAACGCAAATATTTCTGCGGTTATCTGGACAAGAAAAGAACAATTGATGACGATGAATGTACTTAAGTAGACAGAAATTATGTACTTCCTTTAGATTAAGGATGCCATGTTTATGAAATAGTGGTGAGGTAGGTAAATCTGAAGGTCTGCCATGAAATCCGTCAATAGCCCGCAAAGCGCGTGCTATTCGTATTAGGCGTTATATCAAGCAAACGAAACAACTTCTACTGCCTGCCTAAAATCAGCGTTAGAAATAAAGGCAAAATAATCAATAAAACATCGACTCAGAATAGTGTAACACAATGGGGCACACACTGGAACGACTAAGTGAAGCGGCGACGGAACGTTAATTACGCAGCCTACTTTCGCGGACGACGTTCTTTAGTGGAACTCGCAGCCCCCGCGCGAACAAAGTGCGAAGAAAGAAAAAAAAAATAAGGTACAGTGCTGGTTCATTAGGCCTAGATTTCAGCACTTTTCGTTAGTGCTATTGTTTCCTGCGGCGCTCCGGGCTACGAACATCTCAGGAGCAAGCATATAATTGAATGAAACACGTAAAAAACATGGGAGGAGAGGGAATAGAGAGCAGAATATTAGCTCCCCTTTGTGTGCACAGGGCCAAGTAGTATAGCCCTTTTTACCGGGTCGCTAATGTGGCCCGTCATCTCTTGCAGCCCCGCGGCCAACCACAGGAGGCGAGCTCTGTTCCCTTTCTTGCACAAACGCAAAGAGGCCGAGATATACGAGTACGTCGAAGGCAGTCTTTGTTCAACTGTGCGAGCCTGTGGGAAGGCATAGATGGAGCCGAGGGTAAAGTCGAACGTGGGCACCAAATAGTCTGTCCAGGGTTTATTTCTACAAGTCCTTAGTACAGCTAATGAAGCTCCGTGTCCTAATTGGGACACATTCTCATGTACGCATGTATATGAAGCGCAAGTGAGAGCACCACCAAATACATACTTAAGAACAAAAAAAAAGCATAAGAATATACCAGAGTGGCCTTCTAAGCAGACAAGAATCTAAATACATTTTGTCTGGAGCCCAGCTTCGTTTGCTGTTCTGATGTTTTACCCAGCTGTGCCAGTCGCCAGGGCCCAAATGAACATTAGCATACATTTACGTGACGATTTTCGATTACATCTTTGATTCGTTGGCTTCTTCAAATATACATTTATTATCAGGTAGGGCAGGATGAGGTATGGAGGAGCCTCTCGCATGGTTGTCCTTTTCTAGTTTGATTTTTGTGCACATTTTCTTCCCATTTCGTCTTGCTCCGAGGAAACTACAAGGCTCTCCCTGCAATTACAGGGCTCTCCCTATACGCGTCGCATGTTCAGTTATTTCCGAGGTCGGTTCTGATGTGTCACTTGCCTACCGTCTTCGGCATCGGGACAGGCCAATCAGCTCTATCTAGCCTTGTTGTCCTTTAGCTTGCTGTTGTGCACCGAGGGAAGGGGAAGAGGAGATAAAGATGGGTGCGAGGATAATTGGATGTTGCGCTGGTTGGTTCATGCGTGAAATGTGATTCTGGCGCAGCAAAACATAAGTGGAAAGAAGGAACAGAAAGAGCGCCAAATAGCGCACCAGAACCACATTTCGAGGGCTATGGGGAGTGATAAGAGGACTGGCAATAGGTAACCCGTAAAATAACAAGGGATTATGGGATGCCCCGTCTGCTAGCTGTTTCCGGTTCGAGTCAGCGCGGCCGCTGCCCGCACTTCACCATTGAATTCCATTGATGCGCTTGCAGTCCGTTCTTCCTTTTGGGGTTTTACGTGCCAAAACCAGTTCTGATTATGAGGCACGCCGTAGTGGAGGGCTCCGGATTAATTTTTGAGCACCTGGGATTCTTTAACATGCACTACAACGCAAGCACACGGGCGTTTTCACATTTCGCCTCCATCGAAATGCCGCCCCCGCGGCCGGGATTCGATCCCGCGAGCTCGTGCTCAGCAGCGCAACGCCTTAGCTGACTGAGGCACTTGCGCTTGCAGTCCGGCTTCGTCCCACTCGAAGATTACCCGGTTGCAGGTGCCTAGCAAAACCATCGTTGGCTGTTCAGCCGTTGGCTGCTCAAGCGTTAAAGGTGAACACATGTAACTACTGTATAGCAGCAACCCTTGCTTAGTCAGCTGTGCACAAGCATCAGAGGAATGGCTGCCACTTCCCAAAACTGTAACGAGGCAGAGATCATCCGTGAACACAAAGAAAATGAACGTACAGTGCCACTTATCAGGCGGCATTTAGCTGTGTAAGGGCCAACATGTAATGATTCCACATAGTATTTCTTTCTCTAACATTGACTCAGGCAACCAGAACTATTTCAGTAGTCGAATTATGAAACGAGGTTTTACGGCGCGAATGTAAGCGGGACACAGCGAGATACATACATAATACTCGTAACCAATTAGCCCTCCTGAGCTCCTTCAGCACACAGAGATAATGCGCAGCCGTAATATGATGGCGATACGGCCATTGTTGACAAAAACAGCGAGAACGTCTAACTACGTGCCACTTCAAATGAACTTAGAGTTTCGACCGAGAAATGCCGTTGACAGCGCGCAAAGTTATCATTTTCAGCGCTACCTGTGCCGTTATAACGACGATATCGGTTTTTAGCTACGATCACAGAGCAGCATGCACCGCTGTAGCCATCGCTTCAGCACCCGATTTTCTAAGTAATGCTTTTTACGGTTGATAAATTATCGGATAACGATAACTTTTTCACCTGTCTGACTGACCCGCAGGCAGAGCACTCAGTGACGGTGCGTCCAAGCAACGGCAAATGTCGTAGAGCTAAACCTGGCAGAAACAAAAAAAGGCTGCCGAAATGAAAACCAGGAGTGTTCGTTTATGAATAAAAGCGTATCCTTACCTTTCTTGGCTCGTCATCGTCGCGCCCAGAGTGAACTGAAAGCAAGAATGGTACGACATTGCTGGTCGACAAAGCGGACGGAAAGCTTCGCACGACTGACAGTTGAAACCGCGTAGAAAAACACGTGCGCCGGGCATGCCGCCGATGCCGCCGCCTCGTCCGTCGAACCGGAAGCTGCTAGCAGACGGCGCGCCCCACAATTCCCTGCGATTGCTCGTTTTACGGGTCACCTAATAAGCGCGAGTATATCAGCTTCGCGTTCCGCGTGGTCGTTTGCAATAACGACTGCTGTTGATGTTGCTCAAAAACTCCTCTGCCGTCATCTTCGGTGCATTACACTACCCACAGGACTTAGACGTCGTAAGAGTCAGTGCGTTCGCGCTGTCGATGCCATTATCAGTGCGCTCCTTGCGGAGAGGCAAGAACGTAATACGTGTATAATTGCAGTGAACTGGTGTGACAGCTGGTCTTGTGCAAAACGAAGGTGCCTTGTTTAAAAAAAAGGTGCTACTTGCAGGTCCCTCTATCAAGCGAGAATACAAATAAACTGTTGCTTAATGACTATGGTGTCAGGCTGCAAAGCACGAGCTGACGGGATCAAATCGCGGCAATGGCGGCCGCATTTCAATGGGGGCGAAATGCGAAAACGCCCGTGTGCTTATATTTAGGTACACGTTAAAGAATCCCAGGTGGTACAAATTTTCCGGAGTCCCCAACTACGGCGTGCCTCATAATCAGATCATGGTTCTGGTGCTCAGAACCCCATTATTTAGGCTAATTTTGCAAGTAAATTGGAGTATCTTCTTGTTGTCGTTCCAGTTTATTAGCTGCAACAAAGTAGGAAGTATGGCTACGGAAGCGCCCGCTATTCCATTATTGTGTCTGCAAGCAAAAATAATTACCCAAATAAGAAGAAATATTGACAAAAAATCAGTATCCGTCCTCCCCTGTCGAGGAGATGGGGGTAAGCGAAGCTTGTAGTGTGTTTCTTCGGTGTTCCTCCGAACGAATTGCATTGACGAGTAGCAAGTTGTGCTCGAAGCACAACCGGTCACACGCACTGCAGCCGGCTCCGAAGTTTCGGTTGAGAAACTCGCGTTGAAACCTGGCCGTCGCGCCGAGGAAGTGGGCGCTAGCGTTGCCGATGCGTGCACCACCGTTGTCTGGTTCCTGGAGGGCTAGACGACGCTGACTTTTGGCCTCAAGATCGCGCTCCCGCAACTCGGGGTCGGTGGCTCTTCGTCATTCTGGATGGATTTCCATGAAATTTCTTCCAAATAAAATCTGTCCGTTACGTAAGACAATGAATGGCTCATACCCTCTTAAGCAATGGCTCATACCCCCGTAAACGTGCCCTCCCCTATTACGACGACAGAAGAGGACTGAAATTCTACGCTGGAATGATTAGCGGCAACGCAGCCAGCTGTGGGACGACGGCGACGAACGCTGGAGCAGTGGCACGAGCGCGTGCCGAGCACGAGCCACCTGTGCAGCTTTGAGAGCAGCTGGTATTTAGGTTCGAAGCACCTTATGCGATCGGGCTGTCGGCGTCTCCTGTCGTCGTCAGTCACGGTAAAGCAAGCGGCTCGTGCTCGTGCTCGCGCTCGACACGTGCTCGTGCCACTACTACGGCGGTCGTCGTTGTCGTTGTCTTCTACAGCTGGCTGCGTTGCCCCTCATCATTCCAGTGTATGATGATGATGATGAAAAGATTTTATTGACAGGAAAAGGAGAGTGGAGTTAGGGGAAGGGTGGTCGGATCCTTATTCCGGGATTCCATTGGCTAAAGCCGCCGCCCTGGCTCTTTTCACGAGGGCTTGCTGGTCCTCGATGGTTGAGCGGGACAGGGCTGCCTCCCATCCTTCCCACGTTGGACTGGAACTGACCTCCCAATGGCAATGGGCGGTCCAGTTCTACGGGGAGGGAGGAGGAGGGACCCCGGGGAAGAAAAGCTCGGGCGGCGGTGTGTGCAGGCTCATTTCCCTCTACTCCCTGATGACCTGGCACCCAAATCAGCTCTTTGCATGAAGCGAAGACCCCATATTGTTTCAGAATCCTGCAAGCTAGCGGCGCAATTCTGTAATTGATGTAATTTCTATATGCAGTTTGCGAATCCGTAATGCTGTATTCGGGATTAGGATGCGAAGCTGCCATAGCAATCGCCACCTCTTCCAATTCTGCAATTTCCCCGTGCCAAACAGAAAGTCCACTGACCGTCTTCCCTTGATGCACAACCGCTATTGTCGAGACCCCTCCTACAGGACCCGCAGTATCCCCGAAGAAGGCTCCCTCTATTTTAGAATAGATCCCGTCCATATTCTTGGCTCTCGCCTTCATCTTTCTTGATGATGTTCAGGGTGCATGTTTTTCAGGAGGGGCAGTGTCGCAAACTTGCTCCTCCACTCTTTCGGGATGTCTTGTCTTGCTGCCGTGTGGTAAGGGCAGCTGATGTTCAAGTCCTCCAGCACCTTGCGCCCCGTTCCTGCCAATCTGGCATATTGACTTAATAGGTGGGCCTCAATTAGCTCATCTGTTGTGTTGTGCACACCCATCTGCAGCAAGCGCTCCGTAGATGTTTTGACCGACAGTCCCAGCGCCTTCTTATATGCTGTTCTAAGCATGACATCGAGATTATTTAAATCGCACTTCCTCATCCGAAGGTACGGAGCCACGTACACGATTCGGCTGAGTATAAAGGCTTCGGAACAACCGAAGAGCGTCGTTTTCCATCATCCCTCTCGTCTTATTGGTGATACGAGTGATCATACGTATTACTTGTTCGCATGTCGTACGGAGCTTAGCAATCATTTCTGCGTTGGCACCCTTGTTGTTAAGCAGTAGTCTCAGGATACGCAATGTCTCCACTTCAGGGATTTCGGCGTCGTGAACCCTAATTTCTACCGGGGCTTCATCTTGTCGTCTGCGCATGATGAAAAGAGCCGATTTTTCCGGAGAGCAGTGCAGTCCGCACTCCTCGGCATATCTTTGGACCATCGAAGCAGCCTCTTGAAGCGCCTCTTCCATCTGCCCCAGACTGCCCTTGGTCACCCAAATAGTGATGTCGTCTGCATAGAGGGCGTGCCGAATTCCCTCTATGCGATCGAGTTGTTCCGGCAAATTCATAAGGGCGATGTTGAAGAGCAGAGGAGAGAGGACTGCTCCTTCTGGCGTACCCCTAGTGCCCATAGGGATTGGTTCGAACCTAAAATCTCAAATCCATAGATGAGCTCCTCTGTCTTGTAGAAAGTCTCTGACGTATTCAAAAGTCCTTCTTCCACACTGTGTCTTCCGCAGGTTGTCCAGTATCTTTGAGTGCTTCACATAATCGAAAGCACCCTTGAGATCCAGGGCTAAGATGGCTCTAGTATTGCTTTTGCTGGATGGGTCAATAACTTCCATCTTGAGCTACAACAGTACATCTTGCCCGAAAGCCGAACATGGTGTGGGGCATGAAATCGTTTTCCTCCAAATACGCTGAAAGCCTGGCATGCACTGCTTTCTCCATCAGCTTGCCGGCACATGAAGTGAGCGAAATCGGAGGGAGGATTTTAATGCTTATCTCTTTGCCCGGCTTAAGGATAAAGCTGACGTCTGCCGATTTCCACGCGAGGGGCAGTTTTCCAGTTCTCCAGCACTCATTGATGTAATCCGTCAGGTGGCTTAGCATCTTCTTGTTCATGTTGGCAAGCAAGCCTACCGTGATATTGTCATGTCCTGGCGCCGTACCTCTTCTCATGCTTAGTAACGCCGCCTGTATTTCTTCTTCATCGAAGTCTCTGTCGAGTTCCGGATTATCCTTGCCTTGATAATGTAACACAGGTTCGTCATCTTTGGTCGTACAGAGGTATTTGCTCGCGAGAGCTGCCACCAGCTGCTCATCCGCGCCTGCATAGCCGTGGAGTGCTCTCTTGAGGTTCCGTTGTTGCTCTCCCCTCGTCTTGCTTGGCTCGATCAGGCATCGCAGGAGGTTCCACGTGGACTTGGCGCCAAGCCCGCCTCTCAGTGAGTCGCACTTGGTTAGCCAGTTGTTCTTGGACAAGGTCCACGCGTATTCCTCTGCTTGTCGTGTGATTTCAGCGATTTTGATTTTAAGCTTGCGATTTAGTTTTCGCTTCTTCCATCTTCTGGTGAGGCCTCTCCTGGCCTCCCAGAGGTGGAGCAAGTAATTGTCGCCTGCCGGGACATCCTCTGAGCTCTGCAGCGTTCTCGTGACTTTCTCCCTGGCAGCTAGCAGCGATTCAGCCCACTTCTCATATTCTTCGCTAGGCGAATTGAGTTGAGGATCCTTGGACTCTCGAAAGCGCGACCAATCCGCAAGCCGGGCTTGTCCCTTGTGTTTGCGATGCTTGTTGTGGTCTAGGCAGATACGAAGTATATAGTGGTCACTGCCTAAGGCTTCGTGCGTATTCTGCCATTCGCAATTTTTAGCATTCTTGACTAGCGTTAAATCGGGGCATGTGTCTCTTGGCACGCTATTGCCTATTCTCGTAGGATGCTGCGGGTCCGTCCAAATAGTAGCAGCCATATCCGATATTCCTGCTGCCAATTTTCTGCCTTTTAGATTCTCGTTGTTGTAACCCCAGAGAAAGTTGTACGCATTAAAATCCCCCAGTATAATGAGAGGCGCGGATTTTGCTGCCTGCGCCGCTTTCTGAAGGATTTCGTCCAAAACTGCTGTCCTGTGTTTGGGCCGGCTGTATATATTTAGTATGTACGCTCCTTTACTGGAACGAGTGTTAGGGAGAATACAAATAAACACATGTTCTATGTCAGTATTGAGCTCTAGGTCTATTGTTGAAGCCGTACTATCCTTATGTACAAGTATGCAGGTCGAATTGTTAGTTTGATGCGTAGTGTACTACCTGAGTTTAGCTTCCACATTAACGTCTTGTAACGCGATTACATCCAGCCTCTCGTCTAGAGTCCACATACTGTTGCAAGGATTCCCGCTTACGTTTAAAACTCCTGCAGTTCCATTGTAGTATTGTCAACTTAGTTTGACGAGCCATGTTGCAGACTGGAAGAGGTTAGTCCGTGTTTTTCTGTACTCAGGTCAAGCGTGCCATCACATGCAATCTGCCTGGTACCCATTTTGCTTGTCAATCTGGGTGTTTTCGTGCGCGAGCATTCAGCGAATTCCTGTAACTTACGGTCAATCCAAATTTCACAAGCTTGGAGTTTTGATAGATGCGGCTCCAGCATTGTATGTATTGTCCGCTCCGCCATTCCTTGTAAGTTCTGCTCAATTTCTTTGCTTAGCGTCTCTTCAATTCTTTCTACGCTAGCCTGTAGGCTTGGTAGCATGCGCGATTCCATTTTTGCGATTTCCTCCTGCATTCGTTTTTCCATATTTTCCATCCATGCACTGAATTTTTGTAATTGCGTCCGCGTCTGCGTGCGCCGTACACTCCCCTTTCGAAGGTACAGCTGCCAACGCTACGCCGTCGCCTGACGCTCCTCGCCCGATTTCTGACGTACGTGAGGGTAACTTAGTTGCACTACCTGACGGCGGCGAAGGAGGGTTGTCCTCCATCGCTTGCGCGGAGGGTACCTGCGGTGGTATCAAGGAGGTTTAAAATTTTTTTAAACCTCCTTGGGTGGTATACAGTTCTCTGGAGCGTTCGCTGTGGTCTTACTCTAAGTTTTAGTATTTCTAGCCTGAGCCTTTCAATCTCAGCCCTAAGTTTCTCATCAGCCAACGTGAGGGGAGGGGTGGCAACCACATCTGCCCAGCTCACCTTGTTGCTGCTCGTTTTGTTTCCGCGTCTGGGGTCTGGTTCGGGCCCATCATGCTTGTCTGCTGGACGACCGCCTCCCCCAGGGCCCCCGCTGAAGGTTCTCGCATGCGGTCGAGGCAAATGAGGTCTCCCCCGGCGTCCGAGCTTGCAAGTCAGGGGCTTGGCTCGTTACAGAGTTCTTGGATTGATGTAGCTGTTTGGCTTTTCCAGTGACGGGTTTCCACCCGGCTCCCGTTCCAGCTCCTCCTCTCCTATACTTTTGGTTGCACTGAATGGACTCCGTGAGATGAGGGCCCCCGCAAATGAGGCAGGTGGGTTGACACTCGTGGTCCTCTTGTAGATTTATCTCACCACAAGCCTGGCATCGGTCGGTCTGCGGATTAGGGCAAACATCGGGCCGATGTCCAATCGTGCCGCAGCGTGGACAGGCTGGTGTCGGCTTGCGGTAGAGGGGGACCGGCACAGCTTCTCCCCAACAATGAAAGTTGAAAGGCACCTTCCGGCCCTCGAACGTGATCGCTGCTACGTTGGCCTTTCCTAATTTTCGGACTCCTACTACTGGAGCCTCCGGTCAGTAAATGGCCTGAGTAATATCCGCTTCAGTGGCCTTAGGGTCCACTTGAATGACACCACGGCTTGTGTTGTTCGATGTCTTGAGGTAGGCTTGAACAGCTCCGGCCTGTCCTCCGAGTTCGAGCTGTCCGATCGAGAGGACCTGACGAATAAGTTGGGCGTTCTTGATGCCAATAATAATTATATTTTGTTCCCAGGCCGGCCAAATGGCGAGCTCCTGCGACGCCCGCGGAATGACGGCGCGAGCGTACATGCATGGCTTCCCCGATCTGATTGCTGCCCCTAAATTGTGCGAGGTTGAGAGTTCCCTTTGGCTTTATGATGATCACAGCTTCTTCCGCTCCAAATCTGGGCATAACTTGTGGCTTCCACCGTTTAGCTTGAGCTTGCTTGCCCAGCGCCGAAGCAGTGGCGTCGCCGTCACTGCCATCACCGTGGCTTCTATAGTTCTTCGGAACGGACGCGTCTCGAGGTTGCTCGTTCCCACTGTTCTAACTTCCTCTGTATGGTATACTCCGTAGTTTTATCAAAAACTGGCGTCTCCGTGGTCGAAAGCTCCATTTCTAGCATTCTGTCTGGATCGTAGTCCCGTACGAGAGCCATGGTGGCCGCGTCTCGTGCCGTGTCCGCGGCCTCCGCGTCTACGGCGTTCGCGTGGTCGAAGAATAAGTCCCATAGAACTGCCAAAAATTGGCCCACCTGAATAAGAATGCTGTTCACGGGTTCCTGGTAACTTCATGGATGCAGTCCAACTGGTTTCGGGCTGTGCAGACTAAACGTTGGGCGACAGGATATGCATTCGGCGGAGCCGACGTGAAACGCGTCCGCTCTCCTTGACGGCTCGCAGCGCCCCCCCCCCCCCCTCCCTCATTCTAGTGTAGAATTTCACTTCTCCTTTCTAGTCGTAATGGGAGGCCGCGTTTATGGGGTTATAAGTCATTGCTTAAAGGGATACGGACACAAAGGTTGGCCGGTTGTTTTTTTGCGTCGGAACAAAAGTTGAAGTGTTCAAAGTGACTAATACACAAGATGCTTGCAAAAAAAGAACGAGATAGAGAGAGAGAGAGAGAAAACGTTTATTCTTGAAACTGTCCCGAGCGAGGCCCGGTATCACCCAGAGGTGGGAAGGTTCCTTAGTCCAGGAACCCTCTGGCTTCGGCTGCCCTCTTGACCCTGGCGGTGAGTTCTCGTTAGTCTTCCAGGTCCCCCAGGGCGAGCTTGGCCTCCCACGTTTCGAATAGGTGGTCTTCGTTTGCTTGTGGTGCTCGGTTAGCGTCCATTTCCGGCTGCATTTCGCTATTTTCATGCCACGGGCATTCCAAGAGAAAGTGTGCCAGGGTGTCGGGAACGTTGCAGAGTGGGCAGAGGTAGCTGTGGAGCGTCGGGTAGAGGCGGTGCATTATAGTTCCGTGAGTGTATTACTTTGTAGGCGTCTGAATACCACGCTTTCTTCTCTGCCGATGTTTGGGTGTGGTGGAGGGTACACGCGGCGCTCGAGCCTGTAGTGTTGCAATTTCGCCGAATAGTTGTTGGGTACGGCTTCCACCTCTTCTGCCGCGGGTTGGAGGGTGTGTGGGGCGAGGGGAGCCCGGCTGACGTGCTCGCGGGCAGCGGTGTGGTCCGCTTCGTTCCCCTCTAGTCCCTCGTGTCTGGGCACCCACGCTACGCAGGTGTACGGGAGCGGAGTGCTACGTCGTTGTAGTACCTTGAGTGCATCAGCCGAGATGCGGCCCTTAGAGAAATTTCTACAGGCGGCCTGAGAGTCGGTGAAAATGACTGCTGCGTCTGTGCATGCGGTGGTGGCGAGAGCGATTGCCGCTTCTTCTGCCGTTTCCGGGTTGCGTGCCTTGGCGGTTGCCGATGCTAACTCGCGGCCTCGGGAGTCTACGACGCTGAGAGCGTACGCGTTTCGATGCGGATACTTGGCCGCGTCGGTGTAGCGGGCGTCTTGGTCTTGCTTGAATCTTCGTTTGATGGCGTTGACTCTAGCTTGCCTTCTACTCTTGTGGTATATGGGTGCTTGTTGCGCGGGACGGCTGCGATGCAGAGGGTCTCTCGAACGTCCGATGGGATTCGTTCTTTTTTGTCCGTGTCTGCGACGTACGTCTCACTGTAGTTCAGGTGTCGGAGTACTGATCTACTTACTGGGTGTAAGCTTGAGTCGTTCCAGTTGGCTGGCTGTTCGTGTGCGCTTCAGCGAGCTCTTGCCACGTGTTGTGGACGCCCATCTTAAGGAGACCTGTAGTAGAAGCCATGGGGGGGAGTCCCAGGGCGACTTTGATTGCCTTTCTTATCATGATGTTGATCTTTTCGATTTTCGGGTTTAGTGGAAACCGCGAGAAAGGAACCTGGCTACATGCATGCCTCATAGATAACGGTAACTTCGGCAGCATTACAGTTTGCCGCTTCATTGCTAGAATTGTAATCGCATTATTTTCGACAATTATCGTGTGATTCATTCTGCCGGAATACTTACCACACCGAATCTCACCCTTCTTCTATCGCACAAAGGAGACGCCGGGTCACAAACGTTTTTTTAGATAACTTTGAAAAGGTTTGGCAGAGACGCGTGTTATAATTTACAAAGGACTTACCAAGTATATAACAAATTACCTAATGCTTGATGTAATGTGCAGCAATAACACATGACTGCATACTTCACATCCTTATCCTCCACCAGATAGCGGAGCATAAAGATGTGGCAATACCCACTCAAGAATTGTTCATGATAACGCACATAAACATTTTCACATACAGTAAATACATGTCTTCACAATACGTCTGATGTAAAATTTGCAACACAATGCAAAAATTTTTCATGAATTTATAACGCAGTATGGCGACTAAAATGTTCGAATCAGCTAAATGTCTTCGAAAGTTACTGAAATGGTCAAATTAGTTAAATGTCTTCTAAAATTGTTGAAATCTCCAAAGCGCAGTTCGGAATCTTGGTTCCAGAAGCGACAGTTTGTCCTTTAAGACTGCATATAAAAATTCACGGAATGTCGCTCTGCCGATCTACAATTTAAACTTACACCAAGTAAGATATATAAAACCTAATAGACAACGTCTCCACGCTACCAGCTCGGAGATCCAAGGACTTTTTATTGAAGAACGCAGGAATAGGCCCAGTAAAAGAAGTTAAAGTTTTCAACAGGGTTTCATTTCTGAAGACAAAGTTAATGTGGATGTAGCTACAATCAAGGGACACCTTAATAAACGCGATGCGTTTGTTGTAACTCAGTCTGCACTGAAACATTGTTACGAGAAGACGTTCTGCATTATTCATGCAACCACGTCGATGTCCAGCCTGCTCCTCGCTTTCGCTTTCCTGTCAAATGGATGCATGTTTTCAAAACAAATTATAATAATATAATAATGTATGGCAGATTCGCCTTGGCTACCAGCTGGGCTACTAAGGGGTGAGGTAACCCTGTTGTAACCAGCTATAGCTTGGTGTCATATTTGGATGGGCGTTACAGAGTGTCACCCTACCTGTGACACTTGTATTCAGAAGAAACCATATTCAATCTTCAGTAATTGTGCCCATGTTATAAAACCGAGAGGCACGTGCTTTGTACCACGTTAGAGACACTAAAGAGCCGGCCACTGTCAGAGCGAAAGAGATTCCGAAAGTGGCCACAACGGATGTGTGTGCTAAAGCATGCAGCCAGAGCACTAGTTGGCTTGCTGCAGTCTACGGTCCTGCGAGAGTGTTTGCGATAATGACGCGTGCCGTCTCAACTTATGCGCTGATTTTCACTTTGAAATTCATCTTTCTCCCTTCCTACTTGATTATTTCCATTTTCCCCCGTGCGGGGTAGCAAACCAGACTTCTTTGTGGTTAACTGCCCTGTCTTTCCTTTGTTTCTATTCTCAACATATAGATCCAGGCGTCATCGCGAAGGGTCAAGAACTGAAAACCAAGTAAGGTGAAACTATTCACTTCGAAAGAGAACAATGAGCACTTGAAATTTTTAAGCACTTGACAGTTAAATAGCAGCAATTGAAATACTCACCTTGGTTTCATAAGACGAAGTCTGATTCTTACAGCACGAGACTTGTCACTCGTTTATGAAACAAAAGCTTTACTACCGCAGTTTGGACGTCGCGGTGAGCGATCTGTCGTGGTCGCCCGTCGCGTCGTCAGTTTTGTCAAAGTCACACATTTTCGCTTTTCCATGTGGTAGGTAACTCCGGTTGCCGTACTTGCGTAACATATTACAGCCAAGAGGCCGTATCT
The DNA here is from genome assembly GCF_013339745.2 of Dermacentor silvarum. Classification (NCBI taxonomy): domain Eukaryota; kingdom Metazoa; phylum Arthropoda; class Arachnida; order Ixodida; family Ixodidae; genus Dermacentor; species Dermacentor silvarum. The sequence continues at coordinate 118,928,281 of NC_051159.1, read as the reverse complement.
TCTATCTCTGTTCACTCTTGCTACAAGCACTCCATTGTGACCACCATAATAAACTTTAGCATTAGCCTTATTAATTGTGTCTAATTTCACGCTGTAAATAATTTATTCGCAATATTTTGTTATTAATACAGCGATGCGGTTTACGGCTAGGGCTTCATGAATTTTCTGTGTCCGTCAACAAATATGCGTGTGCAAGAACTCAGCTCCCGAAATTGATGGGAAATCTCTTCATGCTATGTAAAAGCTTATACGTCTCATCACTTGGATATGCATTTTCAGTAGTTGAGTTATCAATTAGCACCATTTTTAACATCAGTAGACTCTCAGGTAGGTAATAAGGGTTTCTCAAAGATCTGCCGCTGTACGACCCGCGTCGGTCAACCGCCCTCCCTTGTCGTCGTTCCAAGCGCTTGCGTGCCTAGTTTCCTTCCGCTCTCCCAGCGTGGCGGTCCCGTCGCGCGTGTATAGTTTCCTCTGGCTCTCCAAAGTCTTCCACGCGAATGTATCCCGCTAATTAAGACTGCCGATCAACATAAAAGTTTCTGTTTCTGTGTCTTTCTTGGGGAGGACCGCCGTCACTGCTCAAGAGAAATAAAATTTGCTCATACCTTTGATCGAAATATGCCACCGCTATGTCGTGCTCTAAACTGCTTCGCTGGTTACCCATCTTCACAGCAGTGGAGTGGCGCCTGACATTTTTATTCACATAATCTATTTCCAAGCTTTTAGGTTGAAGACGCCAGCCGGAGCCTCAAAAGTGATTTGATTTTTAGATACTATAGGTGGTGCCGGAGCTTTTCACGCTGATGAATCAGCTTTGCCATTTAGAGCTTTTGTCGCTATATTTAGTGACGTTGTTGCCTCTTTGGCGACAAAATTTTCAATTTAGCGACAAGTGATGTTTTATCGAGATTTCAGAGGCCTTTTTTGGGACTTTAATCTCAGAAAATTGTTTCGGGAACCACGTTCTAGAACGCACATTATTCAAGAGCTGCAAGTACCGGCGGGTGAAAGGGTGAGGTAATGAGCGGCACGTAATTTCTACCACCGTGTTAACATACTAATTCCTGCCGCAAGCGCGTGTCACAGAATTTAGTTCTTCTTTCGCGAGCGCCGAATACTGGAAAATGTGCAGACGCAGTCTGGACCAAGTTCGTTTTAGCACTGAGAAAAATGGGCTACCCATGTTCTTTTGAATTGTGCTGATGATTTTGAATTGTGCTTTTGATTACCTTATAATCGGAAGCTCAATGAGGAATTTCACTGTTGTCATATTGTTTTATAAAGCATAATATTAAAATAGAAACTTGGTACACCCTGCGTGTAAAATTCACTGTTTAGTTTTTGCCTGCGCGGACACTGTAGACAGACGTGAAGCCTTTCGGTAAACGATTTACGCCATGCTATCAAATATTACAATGTATAAACCACAGACATTATTTAATATTTACTAGACAGTGTTAGGGAAAACTTTAACAACTTCGCCACCAAACTCTCCAAAAGTTTAGTGACCTCTTAGTGGTAGGTTAGCGACAAGTTCGAAAAGATTTGGCAGCACTGCCGAGGAAGTAAAGCACTTGTTCACTGGAGATACGGCATTCTGATACGCGCACCTTGTACGATCAAGAATATTAATACATCTAAAAAACTGTGGTTAAAGCTTTGCTCTCGCGTCAAGTTTGCAATTTATGTACAGCTACACGGTTGTACTTATTTCAGTAACAAAGAAAACTTGTAGGTTTTCGGCGATGTCGCGTGCATGTGGTTGCCCCAAACGCTGTCGTGACATGTCGAGAGGGTCTACCTGTTACGTCTCTTCTCCACGACGTTTGAAGGTAACGCTCATGTGGTTGTTTTGGAACAGCGAAGCTGTATTAAAGCCAGCCGTAATTTGTGGTGCGTATCAAGGGGCACTACCAAGAAATAAAATAAATTAAACCTTCTTGCCGAGGCGGGATTTGAATCCGCGTACACCCGGTGCCAAGGCGGGCGTCGTAACCACTAGGCTATACAGCGCTTTTTGTTCCTTGCGTGTTACGTAAGAACTATGGAGCACAACTTAGTAATGTTCAGGAACCTACTAGCCTACACGCAATCGTTAACCAGTTGGGCTCGTGGCCATAACTTTATAAACAGACTCTCAAACAGACTAATACCCCTGTCAGACGGGCATCCGCAAACTCCTTTTAACTCCGTCGTCTTTATCTTGAGGGAGATGTATGCGATGTCAGACGGTCGCCCTTCCACTAAGGGAGTTTAACGGACCTTTTGGTCAAGAGAGATCGGCGATCTCCCTCAGCGGCTCAAGGGAGTACTCTCGTGCGCATGCTTGTTATTGTAAAGCTGAGAATTTAATTATGGTTTGCATTAAAAATAATGTCAAGTGTTTTTCAAAACAGTTCTGTTGAAATAAATAAACGTTCAAGTACAATTCAGCAACATTTATGCTTGCTGCTGGACTATACTCTCGACCACTCTCGACCTGTAGGCAATAGGCCTAGTGCTAGGCGCGTCTATTCAGCAGTTTGTAGCTCTACACGAGACATGGAGCACCCGGAACCGGAACTTTCAGCGAGGCCGCCTGCGCCACCGAGGGCAACGTGGACTGAAGGTGAAACTTGGAAGTTGATTCCCCTCTGGGAGGATAACCTACACCTACTCAGAGGAGAAAAGCATAACACAAAAGTGTATGCAGCAATTGTCGACGCTCTTCGGGAAAGCGGCATTATAAAAACGAAATAGCAAGTGCAAGGAAAACTCGACAATCTGACGCAACGATACAGGTAAGTAGCATCTCGTTATATATTAAGTGCACGCTACGAGAGAAATTCTAGTGTTTTCGATGTACTTGCGCATATTGTTGCAAAATGTGCGAGCGGCACATTTGCGCATTTGTACAGGCGTCCTGTACATTGCAGGTGCCGAAGTGGGCCGGCATCTTCGACGAGGTTTACAACTGTCGGCGAAACGTACGAGCGGTGGACGTACTACTATACCCGTGTTTGCACAGTAATCAACGGGCAACCGCAAGTAACCAACCGAGTCTCGCATGTGGTTCACGCAGTTTACAGAGTATGCTGGGCCCGAACAAGTTGCCCGCAGCCGCTCAGCCAACACAACAATAAATGTCCAAAGAACAAGCTGGGCGCGCCTCGCTTGCGTTTCTGAGGCAAACGCTCATCAAAAATATATCAACATATTCCTGAGCGCGTGAAATATGAACGCGGGGCGGTCCGTATGCGACGCTGTGGGTAATAATTAATGTTAATTGTGTCACTCTTTTGAAGATGCTTTCTCTGTTATTGCAGGAAGGAACTGCGTGAGCATGGCACGGGCTCTGCAGCAACAACATGGCCCTTCTTTAGGGAGCTGCACCGTTTTTTAGGGTGCTTGCCATCCAACGACAGGTCACTGACCCAGGAAAGTGCCTGCAGCCGAAGTGAAACAGTTGAAGAAGTGAGATTTCCCATTTGCAGTTCAGCGCACCATTGTGGAGAAAATATTCCTACGAATATTTACTTTTTCATACTGGCATCAATGGTAACATTCAGAGAAGTAAACACACCCACTGGTGGTAACATAGTCCGCACCCCAAGCAGTCAGGCATCGCCAATTTTGCTAATGTTGTGTTCCATGCAGTGTAAGCAGGTGTGCAAAGCCATCTCACTATTTTAGCATGCTATTATTGAATTCATCACTACTTTACTAGCTTTTACTTTGTGTTAATGCAACAATTAAAGCCATTAGGTGCAACAAACTGCAGGTGGGCAAGCCTGATTACTATTTCTCTGCAACTGCGAATGTCATGCTGGATATTTCCATGCTTCTGAGGTCATAAATGAACAATTTCACTTTTGATATGTTTTTCAGATAATTTATTAAATCGAGTTGGGCGCGCCTGTCAGTGCCAACACATCACTGGTGGAGAGTGGCGATGATGGAGAGGCAGCAGTGGTGCCCACAGATCCACCGTCGCCAAGGCCTGGTCCGAGCAGCACTGTGCCCGTGAGAAGGACGGGAAAGCGCAAGAGAACCTCTGCAAACGAGAACTTTCAAAATGCTCTGCTGGAGCAGAACGAGCGGCTAATTAGAGCTCTTGAAGCAGCTACAGCTGAAGAGAACGTCCTCCGAGAGAGGCAAATGAACATCCAGGAGAAGCTTGTTGAGCTTATAGATGCTTTTCTGAAAAAATAAAATATTTCCTGGTATTGTCCAACTCTTTACATCTACAGTCAGATACAACTTTAGAAGGCAGCGGCATTTGCCCCTCAAAGGCGGATGCACACGAGCCTCCACCAATAGGCGCGCACTTAATGTGACGTCATGAGCCGGACGGCCGGCGACCCCGCCGACGGAGAACATGCGTAACATGGCCGCCCTCGCTTCTCATTGGGCCGAGTCGCGTCAGCTCACTGTGTCTCCCTTCGTCAGAGTGAATTCGAATTGTTTGTGGTGGTCTGTCATGCCGGAAATATTGTGAGCTTACGGTGCACAATTTCTGCCGCGTACGTTTGTTTTGAGCCGTGAGCCTGCGAAGAAAGATTGCTGCAAACATCGGTGACGCTGCGCTGCGTCTGGAAACAGGATCCCGCGGCGACATACCGCTGCAAACAAACATCGTGCGTGTTTGTTCCATGGTGTTTTGTTTTGCTCCTAAGTGAAGTTACGACGAGGAGAGTTCGCTAAAGTCTGGTACCTACTGTGAGCGGCGGGTGTGTTTGTGTGCTGTGCCCCTGCGTTTCTCGTCGAACGTGGCGAAGTGATGGAGCAAAACCATTATCAGGATAAATGAGAAAAGCGTGTCTGGATGAAACCAACCTGCCAGTTTCTCAACAGAAAAAATTTGTGAACGCAACCTCCAACGCAAAGATTCGTTGCTGCCAGCTGAGCGTGCAAACGACCGATCGTTGGCAGCAGTGTGATAAGATAGCCGAGCTTCTAGCAGCGTCGTTCGAGTGTTGTGTAGCACCGTCGATTGATTGCTTTCCACCAATGCTAACAATCAGTGACTTCACTATGGGGCGCGTCAAACTCGACGATGGCTGCCTGAATGAGCATTTTGGGCCTCACTAAGCTAATGATGTTTTACGTTTGTTCTCTTATTCGCATTACTTGTGTGATCCAGATAACCAATATAAACAACGCAACCACATGAATGTGCTTTGGCGTGCAAGCTGCTAACAGTGGCTGTCAGTTTCGTGTTGTCTACTGCTATTTCACCAGCACTGCTATGACATGACTGTGATTTCCAGTGCAGACTGCTAACAGAGCCATAAAGCGTGCTCCGACTTCTGCTATTTCACTATGGGGCGCGTCAAACTCGACGGTGGCTGCCCGAATGAGCATTTTGAGCCCGCCAACGATAATCAGGGTTAACAATAGTGTTTCAATTCAGATATGGCAGCATTTAAATGTGTTTCTATGCCACTTCTTAAAGCGAGCACGATGTGTGCAGGACGTTGCTTATCAGAATTGAGCTTCTATTATAAGGAATAGCGAATAAATGGAACTGCTTATTTATTTCAGAGGTCACGCAATGGATGGTTCGCTGTTGCGAACCCACCGGCAAAATCTTGGTAGCCCTAATAGGGGCTGTTCTTTCGTTAATAAGAAGCCTTTATGCTTCGTCGAGTGGCTCAATGCCAGACAGCTCGCAGTCGGAGTCGCTTTCTTCAGTGTCATCTTCACCCAGCTGATGATGGGTTGAATGTGCTCACTCCCACACGTGTCAAGTCTGAACTTTGCCTCCAAGTCCACAACACGCTGAATGTTCTTCCTCCAGTCCTCCGCCGTTATCTGCTTGATTTTCTCCCTCAAGATGGCGTTGACCGTGGACAGCTTGAAGTCTCTGTTGTCCACAGCGATGCCATTTTTGACCTTGGCCCACACAAGCTCAATGGGATTAAATTCGCAGTGGTACGGCGGGAGCCTCAGTACAATGCAACCGGCCCTTACAGCTGTGTTGTCTACGATTAGCTCAGAAAGCGTGACTTAATTTACAGATGCCACCAGCTCAAGCAGCTGCTTCTTTATCATCCTTTCACCGTAGGTGATGTTCTTGCGTGTGAGCCACTCCTGTATCTTTTCCTTCTTCAAGGCCGTCGTTGGCAATTTCTCTTCTTGCCGGCTATGGTAAGGTGCATTTCCTAAAACAATGACGCTACCAGCTGGGGCAACTTCTGCAGAACGTCATTGAACCAACCCTCAAAGCGATTGCCGTCCATTTCCTCGTGGTAGTCGCCTGTCTCGCCACTCGTCCAGATACACAAATCTTATTTATACCGACAAATACGCGTCATAGAAGAAGTCAATTTTTTGAGGGGGACTATTTCTTTAGTCGTGGAGGAATTGGCTGCTGCGCTTCGGTCAACTGGGCGGGGCCTCTCCTGTCTTCTACAGTTGTACCCGACTACAGTGGTCTCCATGCAGCTGAAAATAATGCACAAGTGCGTCTCGGACATCTCTTCCACATCCAACTTGCGTGCCTGTTGTGTGAAGTGGTTGCTGATATACTGTATTCTGCAACTCCGCTTCATTCAGACACTGCTCATATACGGAATCATTGAAATGCTCGCATATGTTATTTAGCCCTCATGACAATAGGCACATTGCTGATGTCGCACTCCATTCGCTTCATCACAAATCTGAAGCGTGCCTTGAGCCTTCCAAAAGCGTTCTCCACAATTCTTCGTGTTTTGGAGAGTTCATAGTTGAAGTTGCTCTCTTCTGGGGTGTGGTTCGAGCCGGGGAACGGTTTCATGAGGTTGGGTGTAAGAGGGAAAGCTTGATCACACAAAATTAATGGGGGCACAAGAGAAGTGCCAACACAAATGGTTGGGCTCTGAAATGCTGGTTCCTGAATCGCTCTTGCCAAGATGGAGTTGTGAAACACGTGTGCGTCGTGGCACCTGCCTGGGGAGCCAACGTTAGTGTAGCGGAACCGGTATTTGTGGTCCACCAGAGCCAGCAGGATCACACTGTACCTGCAAGTAAATACACGTCATGGTTTGCAACACAAACTTCACTGCATCGAGGTATGAAGCTTAAAAGAGTGGTATCTATAACACTCGTACTTCTGCAACATAACAGTAAAAAGCATGTGTGATGAAGTCATGATAGGAGGATAAAGCGTTTCTAAATTAGTTGCTCGAATGCGACATGAACTTATAGATAAGTGTTTGGGGGGATAATATGAGTGCATATAACAAACTAGAACAAGACTGGTGAGACTTTTATGCCAATTTTTGTCCAGTATGCGACTCGACTCACAGTTGTAGTAATTAGTTTTTGCTTCTGCGCATTCGGATACCTCTCATTGTAGTTAGTTCACTTACCAGCCTTTGTAATTGTAGTAATCGATGGCGTTTTCCTTTGGTGGCGAGACAGGAAAATGACAGCCATCCAGTGCTCCAACTGCCTGTGGGAAGCCAGTGACCGCACAAAACTCTCGCGCTTGGTCGGCCATTTCATTTGCTGCGATCATCTTGACCCACTGCTTTTCAAGGGCATCAACAACGGTCTGGCAAAACTCTCTGTAAATAGTGCTCACTGTCGACCGCCCCAAGTCAAACAAATTGGCCACTGTTCTATCCTCGGCAGAGGAACATAGCTTATATAAAGCAACAGCGACCCGCTTCTCTAGTGACACCGTTTCTCTCATATTTGTTGTTTGGCGCTGCATCACGGGCCTGCAGACGTCTACCAAGTATGTCGTTTTCGACACCCTAAATGACTGCCGGAAGTTCTGCCCGCCCAGGTTCGGCAGCGTCTCCTCGAACCAACGAGCGCATCGTGGGTAAGCCCACACTTGCCTTGTCGCACGTCTCCCGGACAACACAGCAGCATTCAGCATGAGGCTGTTAATAACGAGATGACGCTTGATGGTGCGCACTTTTGCCCTGGCAGCTTCGAGCTCTACATCCATGGAAGCGATCGTCGCCACGGCGAGTGCAATCTCACACCTTTTCTTGACTTCCGCTTCGTCACTCATGACTGCACGGCACAGTGCACAAAATTAAAGAAAAGCTCACGAGATCACAGTGCACGAAATGTTGAGAATTGTTCGGGTAAAACAACGCAGAGCCGTGCAGAGCCTACTCTCCACGCCGCAAAGGAACACAGAGAAGCACAGGGTGACTAGCGTCGCTGTCAGCACTGCTATGTTTAGCGAGCGCACTTTGATTTTTAGCGAGGTGTATGTTTTTCGCATCAAATATAATAAATAGTATTTTTTATAGAAGGAGCGTTAATTATAGCTACGAGCGCTATTAGAAGTTACATTTTTGTAATTATACAAACATCAAAAGCCGCTGATAGCGCCTCTGGTGCCTTCTTTTGAAAACTTGTTATTGGGCGTGTGACACGGCCACAACTTCCTTGAGGTCGAACTCCCTAAGGAAGTTTCGCGCTCCCTTATCCTAAAGGAGTTTGTGGGTGCCCGTCTGACAGGGGTATTAGACCACTAGGCTATTCAGCCACGCTTGCAGAACATGCATTTATGCGAACCATATGATTGCGTTCGAGCGCCGTCGTCTTTATCCTCAGCTGGCGCGTTCGTACGCTAGTGCTCTGCGAGGTGAAGAAGTTTTGCCACGGTGTAATCTCTTACATCGTGGGTTTTGCGCCCTATGAGAGCGAGAAAGAGAGAGAGACGCATTCACGGAGCGGGTCTCCTGAAACGCGGTGTCGGCATTGGAACGTGGTGTCGGTGTTGCAAGCTGCGCTATGCAACGCGCAGTGACGGCCGTAAGTCCGAGACGCGCGAAAAGAAATTATCATCATCACGAGTAATAAGATGAAAAATTCGCGCGCACTTCCGGAAAATGCTGAGCTACGATCGCCCAGCTTCGCTGTTTCAAGCGTTGCGCGGCTGAATGCAAGGTTCTTTAACTACCCTGCAAGGCAGCGATTTCGTTCTGCTCGATTCTGTGCCACTTTTATACGCCACCGTTCACGACCAACAGTTTCCCTTGCCAATGCAGGCGGAGATTAGCTTTCAAAAATGACGAAGCCCGAAAAGTGCGAAAATAGATATCGTCGGAAAAGGCATTGCTGCAAAATCGCGGCCCTGTTGTTCAAACAGAAAAAAAATACGCTGTCACAAGGAAACCTTTTGGATGCTATGCAGCCTCTCGATAGCGATGTAGCCTTTCAATTGAGAAGTGGAGAAAGGCTCGAGAAAGTAAGCAAGATGTATGGACATAACAACTAATCGAACCTGAAGTTGCGAAACTTTTATGCAGTGGAAGCGACTGCAGTGATGTTTATTTCTCTTTGCTTTCATAACGGCCTGTGTGCTGCATATTTACCAGCCATTAACATGTTCATTGTCATCCCATTGCGCGACGCAAGCTTGCATAGTGTTGCTTTTTTTGCACTGAGCAGTTTCGTTTGCTTATTGAAACGTTACTTTCCCCAACACCCGAATTGTACGATCTTTGTTCACGTTACACATAAAAGAATGTCCTTAGTTTTGATCTTACCAGGTCACATTTGTTTCATGTAGGTTTTATTTGAAACAACAAAAAGCCAGGTTAGAAGACTGGTTACAAGCTTAGCCCATTTTCGAGTAATTTAGCCTCGGCATTCAACACGAACTGCTATTCGCAGAGATTTTGTCGGCTAGAGTTTTGCACAAGCTTGGGACACGAACACGCAGTTGTACTCGGGACCTGATTTATTCGTGTGATATTCGCTCACGCGTTGAGACTCATTTGCTGATACGCCAGGCCATTGTCATTGAAAGTAGAAGCTGTAATGACTCCACTATATGCGGCTCAACGAGGAGTTTTGTTACGAAATCTTCCCTTGTCTGTTTTCACGTATAGCAATTATACAGACACGTGCTTTCCAGATTATCGATGCACGCTTGTTCCCAAAGATAGTCACTAGAACCATCTTTTCAGAAACTACTTATCACACTTTCTTCAACACGCAGGGCATAGATAGTCGTCAAAGAAAAAAAAAGTTTTTTTTTGCTGTCTAAATTGTTGCCTGTGTCAAGTCAGCCTGTGTTTTTCCGAGCGGGAAAGAACCCCGCAAATATACGCAAAGTGCCTGGAGCGACCAGCCGCGCGGCAATTCTGCGTGTATTCGCGGGCTCCTTGCACACTCAGAAAAACACATTTATGTGGCACGTATTGAGCAACAGAAATATGTATCGGGAGTTTTTCATGTTCTTCTACAATCTTCTCATTGACACTTTGATAATTAGGTACAGCACTTCTCGAGTTAGATAGTTACAACTAGCTAATTAAATGTCAGTAACGAAAAAATTAATGGCGGCTAATCCACTGTACTAGAAACAACTCGCACTAGGTTTGCTTCGCGTAACGCCGTTCCTCTTATTTTAAATCGTGCTGCGTGATAGCTGGGACACCCTGCTATACACAACATATCCAATAAATTCTTGAGATTGTGTCACAGCGGATATTTTGGTAGGGATGTGCTCCAACGAAATTGAGTTAGATACTATCAGTGTGGCACTACGCGCCCCAAAGAGCATAAAGACGCGGACGCGAGTGTTGTCTTGGTAGGCAGAGCACTAGCGGTATGAATCCAACCATCGCCTCACTTCCTGTCTTGCTGAAAGCGAATTACTCTTAATAAAACAAAGAGAGAAAGCACTCTCGATAACCTTAACGCTTTCTTTTCGTGCCTTGCGTGCCTGCAATGGATATTCTTTGTGCTATAGAGCCGAGTATTCGCCAGGACATTTCTCATCTCTGCTTATAAAAACGTAATAGAAACTCAAAGTTGGTCGCTTTTCTGAAATGGTACAATGTAGAACGATCGGTTTGCCAGTGCACGGCGTGTCTTTTTTTTTTTTCTTGTCAAGGATTCCCTATTCAGGAATGTGCTATGCTTTAGTATATTACAGCTTCATAAAGCATGGCTGCTATAGCCTGGGTTGCAAGTAATGCCAGGACAAAATTGCACGGGGAGTTTCTCTATAGGCTCTGAAAACTCGAGCAATCGAGCTACTTCTTCCCCGGAGAAAAATTGCATCGACCAACAGTAGTGCCGTAACAAGGAGGCGCCCCGATATTAAACTTGGAGTTCCGAGGGTAGAAAAGACCGACTACGGGTGCAGGCTCCGCTACAGAAAAACTCGTCGAAGAAACACTTCCAGATTGGCTCTTATGTTTGCTAGCATTTGTGCGACAGGTGAGCGCAATGATTGCTGCTGTTGCTCTCGCTGCTACTGCCATCGTTGTGTTTATTTCTTAATATCATGTTGAAAGTGTTGGAAACTGCAGATCAGCTTATATCTAAGGATCAAGAAATACCAAATGCGGACAGAAATGTGAACACACGGGGCAAAAAAAGAGGCAGTCGCGCTGTCAGATATGAAATTGCATATTGCAACCGTTTAGGGATGTTGTGGAAAAGAGCGACATGCTTCATATGCAACCAGTGGTGGAGCGCAATTTAAAGGGGTAGGTTTGCGCGGAATGGAACGCAAGTATTGCGGCGGAGGTTGATTAAAAACCGCTCCTCTGTCAGTTCGCTTAACCAAATATATTCCTTCATCTGTAAATTGAGGTTCCCGTCAACCTAGACTGTCGTCCTAGAGCTCAAGGTCAAACTGCAACATCTGCAAATACCTGCTCACTGTGTGGTTCGTGAAGTTCGTGGCTACTAGCCGCTCGTCTTGCTGACATTAAGCCGGCCCCTCCTGCGACACAATTATGAAAGCATTCTGGCACAGAGCTGCTCCTGCTTCAACTGTGCTCGTGCTTAATTTTACAGTTACGTTCATGCCCCAACACCGTCCTTTAAAAGCTCAGACTCAGAACTACCACTTAATACTTATGTGAATGCTGTATGGGACATGGAGAAGATTTACACTAGGTTTTCTTCACGGAGTTACTCTGGCATCAACCGCGTCTGCGGTGGCCTGTGTAGTTCTTCTGCGAGTTGAAAGGCGCGGATTGTTGACCCTAACGCCTGCTGACAAAGATATCGGGACCATTCGGTGGCCTGTTGTTTCCATTTTGTTCTCGAAATGCATGGCGCTCATGCCTCTATATTTGCCAAACAAGAGTCGCTAGGAAAGAAAAATAACTGTGAAGGAGGAAGAAATATCTATATATAGCCAGAAAAATAGTCATAAACTTCAACGAGTTTCAAGTTGTTCTTACACAGTCCATATCTTGCAGTCTTTACTGTGCTTGCCGGATTTTCTTCAAGCAATGAATTACATTTTTTTTTCACTACGACAGAATTATGATGGCTGTTGGAAAAGGCAGGGATAAATGCATATTGGTGAGGCAAGTGACAAAATAGTATATACTGATTATGGCAAACCACTTCTGCGGAACCAGAACTGATTCGAATTTTTAAATATTTGATTTGCTATATTTTAAGTGATTTGCGGAGGCAGAACTGAAACACAATCAGCTTTTTTCCCTTTCATATAGAATAAACCGCTTCACATGAATATATTTAGGAAATAAAGCTGAAACAAACTTACAGAAAATAACGTTTAAGAAGCGTGCATCTTAAACACTAGAAGCGTGCATCAGTAACAACTAGCATAAATGCTAGTTGTTACTCTCGCTTATTCTCACGTGTAGGCGTCAGAACGATTGTCATGCTGATGATGAATTAATAAATCGAGCGTACCACTTTTCTTTATCTAGGTTAAGCAAGCTAGCACCTTAGACGGGACAAAAGACACAGGACAAGCACTACCTGCAATATTTTGTTCTGTCCAAGTTGTGCGCCTGTTAAACCTACAATCATGAATCAACTAACCCAGCAGGGCGTTCTGTTTATCGGTTAAATGTCTCGACGACAATTCGGTACCAAAGTCGCAGCACTGCATGTGCCTATTTATGTCGATGATGAGCCCTTTGAAATGCAGCATTATGGCTTACGATTTGCGCATGTGCAGGAAATGTAAATAAAGCTAAATACAACTGCACTAAATGAGTAAGTGACTGGCCATAACCACTTGTATAGGGAAGGTTTTAAAATGGAGGCTGTGGCGCATTTTTTTGGTGTTCTTCAGCACGCACAACTTAAAGCCGGATACAACCGTCATGGAGAGTGTCAGAAGTATTGGCCGTTGCAGTTTCAGCGCGTTGTGTTGCCAAAATTCTCATGAACAAATGGTACCCAAGGTACCACACTCATTGTGGTTATGCGGTGCGGGTACGATCATACCAACACAATTGATGCTATGCGCCCGGTTTGTTGCAGATACCACCGAACGAATGAGCCAGGTGGTTGAAGTCGCCTAAGATAACAATGCGAAGAGGTAAGAAAACCATCGTCATCAGCCTATATTTATGTCCACTGCAGGACGAAGGCCTTTCCCTGCGATCTCCAATTACACCTGGCTTGCGCTGGCTGACCCCAACTTGCGCCTGCAAATTTCCACCCTACCTAGTTTTCTGCCGTCCTCGACCGCGCTTCCCTTCCCTTGGTGTTCATTGGCTAACTCTAATGGCCCACTGGTTATCCATCCTACGCATTACACGTCCTGTCCAGCTCCATTTCTTCCGCTTAATGTCAACTAGAATATCGGCTATCCCCGTTTGTGCTCTGATCCACACCGCTCTCTTCCTGTCTCTTAACGTTAGTCCTAAGATTTTTCGTTCCATTGCTCTTTGTGCGGTCCTTAACTTGTTCTCGAGCTTCTTTGTTAACCTCCAAGTTTCTGCCCCATATGTTAGCACCGGTAGAATGCAATGATTGTACACTTTTCTTTTCAACGACGGTGGTAAGCTCCCAGTCAGGATTTGGCAATGCCGGCCTTATGCACTCCAACCCAATTTTATTCTTCTGTGAATTTCTTTCTCGTGATCAGGGTCGCCTGTGAGTAATTGACCTAGATAAACGTACTCCTTTACAGACTCTAGAGGCTGACTGCGATTCTGAATTCTTGTTCTCTTGCCAGGCAATCGAACATTATCTTTGTCTTCTGCATATTCATCTTCAACCCAATTCTTAGACTTTCTCGATTAAGGTCCTCAATCATTTGTTGTAATTCGTCTCCATTGTTGCTGAATAGGACAATGTCATCTGCCAACCGAAGGTTGCTGAGATATTCGCCGTTGATCCTCACTCCTAAGACCTCCCAGTCTAAGAGCTTGAATACTTCTTCTAAGCATGCAGTGAATAGCATTGCAGAGATTGTGTATCCTTGCCTAGCCCTTTCCTGATAGGTACATTTCTACTTTTCTTGTGGAGAACCAAGGTAGCTGTGGAATATTTGTGTATATTTGCCAAGATATTCACGTACGCCTCCTGTACTCGTTAATTACGCAATGCATCTGTGACTGCTGGTATCTCTATTGAATCAAATGCCTTTTCATAATCTATGAAAGCCATATAGAGAGGTTGATTGTACTCCGCAGATTGCTCGATTACCTGATTGATGACATTGATGTGTTTCCATCGTAGAATATCTCTTCCTGAAGCCAGCCTGTTCTCTTGGTTGACTGAATTGTTTCTCTGATTCTATTGGAAGTTATCTTGGTCAATATTGATACAATACTGAAAGGAAGCTAATGGTTCTATAATTCTTGAATTTTTAACTTCTCTCTTCTTATGAATATAGTATAATGTTGGCGTTCTTCCAGCTTTATACTCATCCGTAGGACTTGGGAGACATATATGCTGGTCTATAGAAAACTATATGTTGTCGAAATGAAAACTACGAGGACATTATAAGGAATGACTGGCCTTCACGGCATGAAGCAACCACATGAAGGGTAAGCGAGTAGAAGCTGCTTGAATGCCACCCAACTGCATGAGAAGTGAACGGTCGCTGAATGTTCACGCCATCTGAATCACACACACACACACACACACACACACACACACACACACACACACACGCACACGCACACGCACACGCACGCACACACACGCACGCACGCACACACGCACGCACGCACGCACGCACGCACACACGCACACACGCACACACGCACACACGCACACACACACACGCACACACACACACACACACACACACACACACACACACACGCACGCACGCACACACACACACTCACTCACTCACTCACTCACTCACTCACTCACTCACTCACTCACTCACTCACTCACTCACTCACTCACTCACTCACTCACTCAGCGAACACTTTCAAAATTTATTTAAGGTTACCTGTGGCAGATAGCGCAATTCTAGTTCATGAGCTGGTCTACTCGAACAGGCGGACATTACTTGAACAATAAATAGAAATGAATATTAGAATAATTCACAAAACTTCACTAATTAAGTTTTTAACTAATTACCTGATGGCCCATATTGCTATTTACAAATTGTAGCCGTAAAGTTCTCAAGACGAATCCACTTGGAATTAATTCTCAGGATGGCACCAGTTCCATATAATAATTCCCGAACTTTGTGAAGGAATGCATTGGCGTTCCAGTTAATTTTGTGCTTTAACGCATAAAGCGACGCTTTGTTAAGAAATTAACTGGAACGGGAATGCATTTGTCCGCAAAGTTCGGGAATGAATATCTCAAAACTGGTGTCATCCCGAGAATTAATTCCAAGTGGATTCGTCTGGCGAACTTTACGGCTACAATTTGTAAATTGCAATATGGGCCATCAGGTAATTAGTTAAAAACTTAATTAGTGAAGTTTTGTGAATTATTCCAATATTCATTTCTATTTATTGTTCAAGTAATGTCCGCCTCTTCGAGTAGACCAGCTCATGAACTAGAATTGTGCTATATGCCACAGGCAACCTTTAAAAATGTTTGAAAGTGTTCGCTGAAACACCCTGTATATATATATATATATATATATATATATATATATATATATTAGTGAAGCAAATAATCACAGGAGCCGGTACAGAAATGCTTCAAAAAATAGAAGCACGTAGGACGAACATAGAACAGGACTTTACTGACGTTTCGTTTCGTTTAGTGAAGTCATGTTATATGTTTTTCCTACGTGAGCTTACTTTGAGACCTATATATATACGTTTATCTAGGTCAGTTACTCACAGGGGACCCTGTGAGTAAGCAATTTACAGAAGAATAATATTGGGTTGGAGTGCATACGGCAGGCATTGCCAAATCCTGACTGGGAGCTTACCACTGTCGCTGAAAAAAAAAAGTGTACAATCATTGCATTCTACCGGTGCTAACATATAGGGCAGAAACTTGGAGGTTAACAAAGAAGCTCGAGAACAAGTTAAGGACCGCACAAAGAGCGATGGAATGAAAAATCTTAGGAGTAACGTTAAGAGACAGTAAGAGAGCGGTGTGGATCAGAGAACAAACGGGAATAGCCGATATTCTAGTTGACATTAAGCGGAAGAAATGGAGCTGGCAGGCCATGTAATGCGTAGGATGGATAAACGGTGGACCATTTAGGGTTACAAAATGGATACCAAGAGAAGGGAAGCGCAGTCGAGGACGGCAGAAAACCAGGTGGGATGATGAAGTTAGGAAATTCGCAGGCGCAAGTTGAAATACGCTAGTGCAAGACAGGGGTAAGTGGAGATCGCAGGGAGTGGCCTTCGTCCTGCAGTGGACATAAATATAGGCTGATGATGATATATATTTATCTGATTCTGCAGCACTATGCCGCATTTGCCTTTTCTATTTCTGTCCTCACCATTCTTGTTCGCATGATACCTATGTAAATTACCACAAAAGAACCAAAACCATGGTGTTCAGAAGTACTCCGTCGCAAAAGGCCGATGGCGTGTCGAAACGGCAGGCTCTAATAAATAAAAAGGCATCCTCTGCGAGATTTCATCCCCATCCACATGAAACAGCTTTGCAGTTTGCTGAGTGAGCGGTTACGGCATCTGGTTACTTTTAGTGTTTATGCAACTTTTTTAACACTCTCCGAATTCAGGGGGGAACTGGTTATGAAGGTTACGATGCGCAGCTAGTGTTCTAATATCCCTAATTCCGTGATACGCTGCCGTCCACTGAAATGCTGCGTGATATTTCTCTAAAGTGTGCAACTCATTGGGAAAGGGGGGGGGGGGGGGGTAGCAGTGACTCAGTGGCTATGGCATCCTCCCGCTGAGCGCGAAGTCATGCGTTAAAATCGTGTAAACGCGAGAACCTGAGGTGGTCGAAAATAATACGAAGACCCCTACAACAGGGGGTGTTTTTCACAGCCCTTGAGTTGTTTTTGGACTTTAATAAGCCCCGTGATTAGATTTTTCGGATGTGTACTCTATTACTCCACGAACATTCTATAGCGGACTCGGGGAGGTGTTGCCCGAACTATGTTATGATAAGCGGAAGAAAACCTAAGCGTAGCTATACAGCAATCTCTCAGAAAATACCTCCACGTTTGTTATCTTAACGAACCGTCGAAATGTTTTCGCAGTAAGGAAAGGCTGCACAGCCATTTTAGCGGCGGTCATTCCAAAGGATCCTTCCGGGTTCCGTCGTTCAATGCGATAGAAAAATAAAGAGGCTGACGTTTTCGGGGAAAAGTTCCGGACAACTCTACGATCACGAGGATTAAAACTTTTTCAGCCTAAGTTTCTAGGCTATCTTGCCGCCAGTTTACTTGACCCGAGGATGTGGCTGGAGTAAACCTGGCTGTTATGACGTTGAAAATCGATTAGAAGTGGATATCGTGTGCGGCGCTGGTCGCATCCTGATTTGTTTATTTTGCCATCCAGCTAAGGATCCTTCCTGTCTTCACCTTCCTGTATTTGTTGCTTTGCTTGCTAAAAGTTTTCGATTTCTTTCGCCTGAGTTATTTCTGCAATAGACGTCCCTCCTGCAGAGGGAGATAAGTTTTTTTACTTGCGGTTTCCAGTGCTGATCTTCCAAGTTTTTGTTTTATGCGCTCATTCTGGACGGCAAGCAAAAGCTCGAACAGACTAAGTTTTCTCCTGATATCAGTTGCAGTCGCTCACTGCCAAATCTTCATTTCACGTGTATTATAGAGTACATGAATTGCATGGGTTTCTTTCCCATCGTTTTATATATCTACCTTGTTTTCTGTTCTTTTTGTCATGTATCTTTTTTTGAACCTTATATCTCCGAGGACAATCTTTCTATTTGGATGCTTTCTTCAAGGGCTTTGAGAATATTTATGTTTGTTCCTATTGTAAACTTATGCTTGATGTTGAATATTGTACTAAAAATGTTTTCTTCGATAGAGAGGCTGTTTTTATATAAATGGTGCTTTGCAAATGAAATAAGAAAGCAGCGATGAAAAGGTAATTGACAAGTGTAGGTAATTGTCATCATAAAATGCAGATTATTTTAGTGCACTCATTGGCCTATGTAGTACGATGGCATTGTAGATCGTGGAATAACGTTGACCGAAGTGGAAAAGCAGGTTTAATATTGTGACTGCGACCGGCACGTTTATTCGGAATTGGTCAAATACGTCTCTGCAATTTCGTTTTATGCCAGCATTTACTGCCCCAGACCTCATAAACAAATTTCTCTTCACAATAAATTTTTTTTGAATTTTCGCACACGTCTTTTTTTCTCATTAGCATCATAACCGACGCTTTCGTTTTGATGCTTTCACCAGGCTATATTTGTCGGTGCAGGTGCACTTGCGAACGAATAACACCGGAGGTTTGTAAGCTGGGCTGTGCTGTAGGGTAGAGTTGGCGCCACACTTGCAAGCGAGAATTGTCGGTCAAATTAGAAGGGGATAGAAGACTCAAGAAAGAAAGTCCCCAGAAACAAAAACTTCAATTTCAATTATTTCATCCTCTCAAAATACGTGAGATAAAGCAAAAAGAGATCTCCATAAAAGAGGGAAAACGTGCACAAAACGGCAAAAGGTATCCCATATCGTGGAAATATATAATAATAGTTAAACAATAGCTCATCGTCGGTGAACATGCCCTAGGTGTAAGAAATAAGAATTGATATAGTAATTAAACATAGCCCAAGATTGGCTCGTGAAACCCTGCTTGATGATGGTACTACAATAGCTAAAAAAACACAACTATATTTTTATTGTAGTTACTGCTATATACTGTTGTATAGCCAATAATTTTGTATGTCATTTAACCGCCAGGTAAAGTGCTGTACAGTACACCGTGGTTGGGGTTCTAATTATTTCTCATGCCACTTCACACATGACGCTCCAGCTGCATTACTTTATAACACTACTCAGATGCTGCAATTAAAATCAGAACTCGCCGATACTACTGGTGTCCAACTTAAACACAAATAACGTGATTCCATTAAACATGCAGTGCTCATTACCGGAAGTTTTTTAAAAGCATATAACTTATGTCTATTAGATACTGCTTTGTGGCTTGCTGAAGCTGCTGAACTCACATAGCGGAGAGCGTGCTCTGTTTCTGTTAACTGTCGTTTATGCCTGATAACTAATAGCCTTTTCTATTACATTTCCGTGGTGTTACTTGTAACCTTGATTTGTGTCAGTAACGTGTGTCCTTCTGTTTTGTGTTTTCGCAACAACTTCCAGTCTTCTGGCACCTTCAGTGTCTGTAGTTTTATACTCCGAAGAAAAAGTGGCGTGTTTCTGAAAGGCGGTGACTCCTGGACAAGCATCTTCTCAATTGCGTGAGATAAAGCAAAAAGAGATCTCCATAAGAGAGGAAAAACGTGCACAAAACAGTAAAACGTATCCCATATTGTGGAAATATATAATAGTGAAGCAATAACTCATCGTCGGCCTCTGTTTGTCTACACCGCAAGCATACTTGGAATGTAAGTGGTACTGATGTAAGTGTGATGTAAAACAGTTTTCGGAGGCTTCTGTCGGGAACTATAGAAGCGTAGCCGTCGCGTTCGATTCGATGTCCGCTACGGTTGCAAAACATGTCCCCTTGAGGCCATTTTCAGAGTAGGGAACAGCCAAGACATTTTCCCAATTTTCACATGAACTTGATGTTCGCACGCTGATCGAACTGCGACATTGCGCCGACTGCCCACCATTCACGTCCAGGTCATACACCGCAGTGACACCACTGCGCACAAAAACCGCTGCTTCCAACAATGACAGTAGCGATGGAGCAAGTGTTTGTGTGCACGAGGATACTTCGAAGGTGATTAGGTAAGCATTGCCGTAAGGTGTAACATCAGCACGCTGAGCGATAATTCCGGGAACGTGTTGACTGCCCCTCGCATATAATCTTCTCTAGAATTCTACGCCATGAACTTCGCGCTATTAAACCTACGGTCTCGTCAAATAAGGTAACACGAATGTCACATAAAGTATCGCTTTCTTACGGTGCGAACAAGTAGTAGCGGCAACCTCAATGTATGGTTTCTTCCTCCTCAAGCACCACTTCTTGCCTAGTCAATCCTCCTTCGTGGAAACATCACTTCAACTTCGGCAACCTAATTGGCTTGAACATGCACATAACCACATCATGGATTCGACTGGAGTTTCGTTTAAGCGGAGTTCACAAGAATATTTGCTGTGTTTAAGGAAAGTTTATTGACACTACGCCTATGGGTGACCAACCAATATTATCGCCGTTGCTCCATGTATCCGGCATTTCCCTTTAAGCGAGTACTGCTTATGCGAAGTTATGAGCACTCTGACATTCCAGCACGGTAAGCTCATACCTTCAATTTTCCCAATCTCTAGTGATAACGCAAAATGCTCCATTTCCGGCCACCGTTCACAACACTTCACGTTCCAGGAATCACCACTACCAGTCACAATGCGAGAAGTGCAATGTGCTGTCGTGGATTCGTGGCGTAGGTGCAGTAACGACAAGTAAACTGAATGAGCACTGCACCAGCACTCGTCCATTTTGCTTGTCTTTTGATGTGTGAGTGTTTTTTAAGTACCCGCTGCAAACATAAATTTCAGCTCCAGTAACCAACTAGCCCGCCCATCCGCATTGGTTAATGATGCTAAATATGAACCTCGGGTCGGCCGAATTGGATCTGTGGGGCCAGGAAAACATGAAATAGAAACAGAGCAGCTCGGCCATAAATAAGCGAGGGAGCCAACGACACGGTGAATGAGTAAAAGAATACGAAATCAATAAAGCAAATCAATGAAGCCAAACAAGCTCTGGAAAACAGCGATGAACCAGAAAAAAGGGCATCAAGAGGCGTGAGCTTTTGTTACACGTATCCAACAGACAGCCAAGTCAAGGAAGGCATAGGCCCTGGTTTAAATGAATGTAGAAATGACAGTATGAAGAGAAATGAAACTGGACAACACAACTTGTCGCCAGTGAGAACCAAACTCACATCTGCCGCATTACGCGTGTGATCCACTACCAATCGAACTAGGGCGATGGCAGTTCTCTCGTCAACTTTCTTTGATATTTTTGTATGATTACAATACGGGAATCTGGGAGCCAGCGTCAATCGTACCCATGACAGTGGGTGCAGCATTCTTTTAATCGCAGGTGACACGCACTACGAGACCCAAGGAGCCGGCAAAATGACCCATAAATCCTCATATACTACCTGAGGCCATCAAGGCAGCGAGAGTGGAGACCCTCGCTATGCGATTTTATGTTTTTATTTTTTTAGACCCGACAGCATGTAACCAACAGGGAATGAAGCGAATGAAGCCACCAGAGAAGGATGCGGGAAACACAGCGAGTAACGTAATGCCACTGGATTTTCCCTCCTAATAAGGCGAGTGGTAAAGAGGAGCGGCGAGAGACGAATGTGAAATCACGGTCTCCGAGCTCGCGCCCTAATTGGCTCCTGCCTGCCGAGAATGTTACTGTCCTCATCCTCAGCGCCAAGCCTTTTCTCTCTTTAGCTCGGTCATTCCCCTACTTAGTCTCCTCGCGCTCACGCAAACGAACGCTGTGCATGCGTGCACCAAACACACACATACACGTCTCCTGTCGTCGTAGGTTTCTAGACTACCAGAGCTTCCAATTAGTGGCCTGAAGCTCCATAAGGAAAGACTAGCCATGTCCTGAAGAATCAGATGCGTTGTTGGTAAAGGCTTTGCTCTTTTTATTTTCGCCTTTCTTTAATTCATGCTCTTGTGTGCGTGTTTTAGTTAGCCTAGGTTCGCCAGGCGGCCTTTAGAGAAGAGAACTAAGGATGAGCACTAAAAGACAGAGGCCACGACAGACAGTAGGAAGTTCAAAGAACACGCCAACGACTCCTTTTTTTGCTTGTCGCTATATAATCATAGTAGCTTAAGGTACCCAAAAATAGCACCGGTGGCTTCGTGCACAGAGAAACGACAAACCAAAGCCTGGTTCTTCTGTTCTGTGGTTCTTTTGTCATATAGTGGATCAATAGCAATTGCGAACTTTGTTGACGCTACATTTAAGTTATATACTTTAATCACGCAAAAGTCCAAATGCACAACGCCGCCGATTACCTACGGAGCCTCTAAGGCATAATGGCCCGCGGACATCATCCATTCTCGGTCCTCAAGTCTTCTGTCTTCTTTGTTGAAATAAAGCAAACGATGGGCCCTGCTAAAAAGTTGTCTTTCCCACTATACAAGATGACCAAAGTTGGGCAGGGGTTACCAAAACATCTTTTAGGTGTTGCACTTTTTAAGTGTTGGACTGTTAGTTGGACGTCATGTTGACCATCATGTATTGGGTATATGACATCGCAAGAAAGTCTAACTCCCTGTTATCATGATGGACCACTTATGATCACCATATCTATACGCTAATGTCGGGAACGTGACTTATACAGGGGGTCCAAGCTATAATTCCTAAAGTTAAAAAAGAATAAAAGTCAAGCCTCCTTTGTGTAATAAATGAGCTGTACGTTGTAGCAGCACGAAGGAGTTTGTAGTATTTGTGTGTTTTATAGCGTGGCGCTGCTGCGCACGAGGTCGCGGGATCAAATCCCGGCCGCGTCGGCTGCATTTCGATGGAGGCGAAATGCAATAACGCCCGTGTGCTTGCTTGCGTTGTAGTGCACGTTAAAGAAGCCCAGGTGGTCAAAATTATTCCGGAGCCCTCCACTACGGCGTGCCTCATAATCAGAACTTGTTTTGGCACGTAAATCCCCAGAACGAAGAAGAAAGAAGTATTTGTGTGTTCGTAAATAATGTGTTTTTAATTATCAGCTTTTATATATATATATATATATATATTGCAGAAATCTCAACACCAAGTTTGAAAGCAAATACGAACACATCAATTTCCGCTGTTTGTGTGGCTCTCTTTTTCCGCGAACAAAAACGAACTCACAAAAATGTAAAACGAGTTGTCTTGTCTGCCTGCTTCTGCGCCTCATGACTAGTGCTCTCAAAGATGTAATAAACGATATGCGCATATGCGTTGTGAACTGATCTGGTGATAAAGATGACATATCACTTGTCTACGAGGTGGCTGTCTTATTCATGGTCATATCTCGATCATCTCGTACGGCAAATTCATAGCATGCGCTACGATTTCTGATAATTTGGCGTTGGCAAGCTGCTGGCCGTAAGCCCCCTGAATAAAAAAAAAAAGGTTGCGAAATTCTTTTATCTTGCCGCCGCAGCTGCAGCGAGAATCACGAGAGGCGGCAGGAGAGAAGGTCTGCGTCTCCGAATTGGTTAAGCGCCATCACGTGGCATTTTTCGCCCCCTTTTCTCTCTTTTTTTCTGCGTCTCGGTGCAGCCGCCACCGTGACAGTTGGCCGTCGAGTTGCTGCGGCGAGGCATTTGCAAGGGCTTTTCTGTGTTTTGGGTAAGTTTCCTGGCTACCCATGTCCTTGAAGAACAGTTATTGTTTTGTTTTATGTCAGGGATTGCTTTTAAATGTACTGAAGGTGCGAAAGTGTACGAACAGAGCTTTTTTTCTTTGTTCACGGGCTACCGAACTCGGGCATGGTTATTCTAAGCCATGGGCAAACGTGTTCGAGGCCTGCTTTCTCGATACCGGTGTCACACGTAGAATTCTGATCGCGATTGGGGCCAGTCCGGATCGGATTTCTTGATCGCGATCAATACCGGTGTACACGTACACTTCTCATCGCGATTGGGGCCGGTCCGGATCGGATTTCTTGATCGGTATCAACAGTGCTCAGTTGTTTCTTTTAAAAAGCGGAGCTGTTTAAGCCACCCGTAATGTGTGCCGCCTGCGACTGCGTTGCCTAGCAACCACGTTGCCTAGCAACCACCTCGAGGAGCGTCGCGTGCTATGCTCAGGAGAGAGAAAGAGAAAATGAGCCAACAACCGCGCTCGTCGCTCGCCCGCACCGTCTCTTATCTCCACACGGTATGCGCTGTGCATTCGCCGCTCAGTTTCCGTTGAAGCGATAGACCGCTCGTACCTCGCCCGCTGCGGCGTATGCGCTTGCTGCCAGCGTTTTGACAGTCGTTGTCTGCAGTCATTCAGTGTGATCTATTCATGTTTGTTTGTGCGCGCTCACACCACGCTTGTTCATTCAGTTAGTAATAGTCTGGCCACATTTTCCAACGCACGCTACACATGCGATGCTGCCCAGATCGGCAGTGCAGTGCTACAGGTGTGTCCCTTCGCACGCGCTGCCCACGGGAAGCGCTTCTCATCAACACCACCGTTTCACACGCGCCTTCTCGTGGTCATCGAGTCTCTCTTCATGTCGGTCTACTTACGCCGCAGCACACCTGCTTACTTAATCAGCTCATGTTTACTACAATTCATATTGCTACCAAAGCCGCTCACCTTACTTCGTATGACATTGCTGTGTTGCTATCGCATTCATTGCTTCGCCCTTTGGGCGAAACTGTGACATTTTTTTTGCAACGCGAAGTCAAGCTTTCGTTATCTCCGCGCCTCCAATATATCGCGAAATGAAACACGTATAGAGCTGCGCTCAAATTTTGCATTACAGAGTATCGTAATCGTAGGTGAATTTTTCATTGTGTTTAATCGTTTGTTTCTACAAAACTGCTCATCTCTATGGTTCTTTTACAGTTTTTTGTGACTTCCTTTACTCGCGCAACATATCTACAACATAAGCGCAACAGATCACCTGCTTAATTTGTACCAGCATCCTTTCTGTGAAGTTTCTGCCTGGTACACTAATGATGCGGTGGTTGTGCACAATTTCCCGAAAGCTATGTCATTCGCTGCAACACAATTTGTTACGGAAACAATGTTTCACTGTATGTCATTCTCTGCAACACAATTTTGTTACGGAAACAATGTTTCACTATATGGGATGTACCCTTCTTTCCTTCAACCGCACCTGCTCTTATTGTGATAAGTAATGAATACTGTAGGTATATTTTTGGATGGCACAGCCAGAAGTATTTCTATTGTTGCATAGCAATAGTGGCGTCACTTTTTCCCATTTCTTCCCTTTTGTAATGCTTCGAATGCTTTATATTCATTTGGTAGACGCCTTTCACTAGACGCGGGCATCAGCGGAAACGTTCGTATTGCGTTTCATGCCACCTAAATCATTAAGTAACCGTGACAGAAGTGCGCTAGACTCTTTGTATGTGACTCATACCCCTGCCACACGGGCAAAAGTAAAGTCCTTTGCAGGAAACCCCTTTTGTTACTCCGAAGGACCCTTTGCAGAAAGGAGTTGCGCCGATGACACACGGCATCGCACTAACTTCTTTAGGTGGTTCCTCAGATAACGCGAAAAAAAAAGCGTTGCTTGTTAAAGCAGCAAGAGATAAAACATTTACAAAATTCTGCGCGTGTAGATTACATTTAGTGATTGTAGAACCTGAAAACATCTTTTTCCCATTTTTCATAGCTTCTAATGCGCATATTCGGATTTCAACATGGCGGCGCTAGCGACGTGGTGCGGGCGTTTGAGAGTATAGCTAGAGTAAATCTTTATTGTTTGAAAAATCGCATTACCGCTAAAGATTAATACATTTTCCAAGGTAAAAGAAATACTTGCGGGGCACCGCAGTTGTGTAACAGGTTTTCTTCTATTGATGAGTTGTCCACGCTGTATGCGAGAGTATACCTTTCCGCTCGAAAAGTAGATGCCCGATCTTCTTTCCCGCAAGGAACTTTGCCGGGAGGGAGATACTCCTTTGCCGTGTGTCACTGCGCTTGAACGCCTTTCCGGTAGATGTCCCCGTACCTAAAGGACTTTAGAGTGCCCGTGTGTCAGGGGTATAACACACACCAAAAGCGCAAGAACGTGCGAAAACCATACCAACTTCAAGCTTGTCAATGCGCACAAACGTGGATTCTATTTCAGCTAAAGCACTGTGCTCGCTTTGCTGCAATCGGCAAGATTGCTGGTGTCGAGAGCCAGAAGACAGGCAAAGATTTAGTTGCGTTGAGCTGACCAATTTGTTCTTATCAGCATCATGCCTTCTATGTGCTCTTACGCCGGCCGGTCCGCAAAAACATAGCATTGTCATTCCAGCAACGCCGTGACTCTGCGTGCTGGGGCGAGGGCATCGCAACAAAACCAGGAATGCCCGGCTACGCTCGCTGAGCCTTGGTGCGTTTGCTCTGTGCCACGTTGATACCAGCCAGACGTAAAGCAATGAATCGTAAAGAACAGCCAAGCCTGATTGCCCTGCTTTCGTGTTCGCACCGGCGACCACCTCCTTCATTTCTGCTTCTCGCTCTTTGTTTCTCTATGCCCATCTTGCAACCTTCAGCTGTCACCTTACTGCTCCGGAGTGCCGTTTTTTTTTACCTTCCCACCTCTGTTAACAGTAGTAAGCACCGCATTCGACAAACAAAGAAGCGCTGCA
This sequence comes from Dermacentor silvarum, assembly GCF_013339745.2. Taxonomy (NCBI): domain Eukaryota; kingdom Metazoa; phylum Arthropoda; class Arachnida; order Ixodida; family Ixodidae; genus Dermacentor; species Dermacentor silvarum. Next base: position 118,901,712 of record NC_051159.1, on the reverse strand, counting down.
TCGATCTACGTTCTTTCAGTGTTTCCTGACACATGAGCTCAGTGCCCGAAGTATCTGAAGGCTCAGAGAGAGAGAGAGAAACGTGGAGATAAGCTGTTAGATTGATGTTTCTGCCTGCCTGAAGCTTTCGTGCGAGGACTATTCCGTCAAGCACAACGCATTAGTCTTTGTTTAGAATGTCGCCCAGGGGCACTGGGAAGCGTTGCGTACTTGCCGAGCTTCGCGCAATCATTTGGCTCAGTATAGAGAAACTGAGATGTCTGCTAACGAAAGGTACGAAGCAAACAATTAGGGAATTCCCGTCGCCAGAAATGCAAGGGCACACATTTTGTGGAGTATTCATAAATGTCAGTTTGCTAGAATACCTTGAAAGCTATAGGCTGGATTTTCTGTACAATTGGTTCGTTGATAATGCAAGCCTCCCCAGCACCTTCCAGACTCTATACGTAATCACAAGACCCGCCGCGGTGGCTCAATTAGCTAAGGCGTTGCACTGCTGAGCACGAGATCGCTGGATCAAATCCCGGCCGCGGCGGCCGTATTTCGATGGAGGCGAAATACAAAAACGCCCGTGTGCTTGCGTTGTAGTGCAGGTTAACGAACCCCAGGTGGCCAAAATTAATCCGGAGCCGTCCACTGTGGCGTATCTCATAATAAGAACTGGTTTTGGCACGTGAAACCCCAGAAAGAAGAACAAGGTAACCACAAAAGTACAATGAGCAAGAATGCTTCATCACATTGCCTCATTGACCAATTTCGTGGAAGATGCACATAAACGTGTTATGGCATTTAAATTTCAGATACAAACTGTCTAAGTGCAGACGCTGTGGACGATGAGTTCTACATGACATGTGAAATTAGTCTCTACAAAAACAGCAGTGCCCATTAGAATATGATTGTCAAAGGCAAGTGAAGGCTTCCCGTTAGATCTGTAGAATATGCCGCAGGTGCACATGTTGGTTCTATTTAGGGGTAGCAGTTTTCGATTTATACCTATAAATACCGACGACTGCATGCCGACTGGGGTTCTAAGAATTCGGGTAGAGCCGTAAAGTGCCGACTCTAAAAGATTCATCATGGCTCGTCACCCCGGGTCTGCACAACGTGAGCGGACCCTCCCAAGTTGATTGGATGGTCCCTTACTGCCGAAGGACTATGTTATCACAATGTCAATAGCGATCAGTAATAGCAGTGAGCCATCCAAAAACGTGGACCCTGACACCAACGTTCAGCTTCCGAGGCTTTATTTAATTTTGCGTTTGATTGAATAAAAATAAATCTCTGATTGATTGACTTAAGGAAACGTTGACAACAAAAACAATGTCGTCGGCATCTCCACAGCATTACATGATGCGAACACAAAATAATGACAGCTAAATATTTTTTGCAGCTATTTAAAAGTTGGCTACGAGTGGTGCAGTCAGTCGAAGTAAACGTTTACTGAAAAATAAAAACGAAATATGGCATTTCTCACGTCAAGATTGAAGAAAACATTCTTTCAGCTTTGAAATACACTTTTACCAACAGTTCGCGTGGTTATAGCCACTTTAAAGAAGACCTAAAAGAGAAATAGACTGAGGTGTTGCATGAATTTGCGATAACACGCAATACATAAGACGTCTTAAAACATACATAAGCATGCAAATGGAAGACAATAAATATATATATATTAGTTTTTGCGAAACCGCCACCACCGGGTGTTTTTTGTAACAGCCAGCCCTGAAGTGACCAATTTTACCATTCCTATTCAGTTAAAGCTGGAAAAAGAGGCAGCCAGCGAGAGCCAGAAAAACAGTAACCACCACTCTAGCGCGCCACGCGGTGTCGCCAGCTTGGGCGCGAGCCCAACGAATAAATAAAAAATAAATAAATGAAACATACGGTATTGAGATGTGTATTTGGGAACATAAACCAGCAAACACAATGTATAAATGTCTAATTATTGGTATCTTTGTAACCGGGATGTTTTTTTACAGCCGAAGAAAGTACTAGAGGGGATGCTATTTGCGCTTTTTATTTGCGAGGACAAAAACAGCGTAGGGGTGCAGGAGGGGGGGGGGGGGGGGGGAGGCTATTCTGTAAGAGGAAGCCTAGTCGACTCTCCCTTTGTCAGCTGTCTGCTCTGCACTCGTACAACTCCGGCCAATGAGCGGCGGCATCAAGGAACAGTTGCCTGGGTGGACTCTTAAAGAACACCCTGCCCCCCCCCCCCCCCCCCCCACACACACACACACACAGTTTGACCCCAGATTAGAGCACTGCATGGGCTCGGGCTTACCCGAAAGCCCGGGCCCGGCCCGGCCCGCGGGCCGGGCCGGGCCGGGTAGGGCAGTTTCTTCACGGGATCGGGCCAGGCTTGGGCATGGCGTGTGCTTTTTGATGCGGGCCCGGGCCGGGCTCAGGATTTCTGGTGGTGTGCATGTAACGTGCAGCGAGTTATCCTCGCGCGTCTCGACTCTGATAAACCTCTTGCCCCGGCGCAGCTGGAAGCTAGCAGTGCTACTCCTGTGTACTTCCGTTTTCTTCTTCCGACGTACTTTGCTCTGTTTGAACAGAATTTAAATGTCCAGAGAGACCGTAGTCACCTCAAATCAAAGGATGTCGTTGTATTCCTTACTAAAATCAATGTAATTAATGTTTTCAGCGCAGTGTAAGCGCGTTCGCGACTAGCTGATTCTTCAAACGCAAATTGGTAAATTGATGACTGGTAAGATAAGATAATTCGTCACGCGGCTGAAATATGGCACTGCGTCTATCCATGATTACACGCATGTTCTCAACCGGGCGCCTAGCAGCAGCGCATTACGCTGCACCATGGAGGAACGAGAAGCTTTCTTCGTCCATTCACTCCATCCATGCGCTGCGCTCACGACCGGTCGTGGCTGCGCTTCGGCTATAGTGTACTAGAAGAATATGGTTGAGTGGGACGAGTGGTTGGGGCGACGCATGCTTTGCAGTGAGGCGCCCGACGTGGAAAAATATGGCGACGCTGCCGATAGAAGTGGCATTGGGCCGCATCAAGGTCGGGCTGTTGGAAAATGCTGGCGATACTGCTCGGCAGGGTCATTCGTACTACTTCGCGCGCTGATATTTGCGTTCAGACGACTCAAATGGCGTTCATAATTGCACATGAGACGTATTTATGCCTTAAGAATAAATTCCTTTCATTCTCTTCTTTTTATTTTTTTATTGCCGCTCGGTGATCTTTTTCGGTCTCGGGCCGGGTTCGGACTGGTTTTGAGCCGGGCTTGGGCCGGGCTCGGACCTAAGGTAAAGGGGTGGCGGGCCGGGCCGGGCAGGGTAACGTACAATATATCCGGGCTCGGGCCGGGCCCGGGTCTCGCCATAAAACTTTTGGTCGGGCTCGGGCGGGCAGCCCAACGTGAAAACGGGCCCGGGCCGGGCCCGGGCTGAAAAAAATCGGCCCATGCAGTGCTCTACCCCAGATACGTTCGAACAGCGCTCATGCGTCAATGATCATACAGATCTCCGGCTTGGTTTCGTACAACTTACTGGCATCGCGAAACATCGAAAAAAATATCAATTTCCTGCTGTTTTTCTGGTTATATTCTGGTCCTCTGTTTTGCCACCCAGAGACGATGAATCCGATGAAAACAGAAGCAATAAGCTTAGCACCGCTGGTGCCGGATGCCATGCAGACATAGCGCTTCAATGTTAGTGTATGTTTTCGTCGGAACGGTATTTGGTAGCAGGAACAAAAGCTTCGCATTTATTCAAAGTTGATTTTCACCAGCCTATCAGTGCGTTGTAGTTCGGAATCTGTTGCACATAACATTCCGTGTTTCGCAACGAAATGTCTGTGAAGATCAGGTTACTGTTGCTTACATACACAGGGTGTCCCAATTATCATGCACCAAGATTCAAAAATATGCAAATACCACGTAACTGGACAGAACCAAGGTAATGTTGTTTGCCGTCCCTTGGAGATAGTCAAAATATTTTTGCATTGCGCCTAATTGCATATGTAGTCTTAATTATTTATTTACTTCTCAAATATTAGAAGTAGATAGCGTTCCTATAAACAACACACTCGTTCTTTTCTTCCTCACTTGGTATTTTGAGACTGTAGAACAACAATACTCGAGCTTCTTGCGATTGTTTTTGATTGTTGCTACAAAGGGGACAACTGAACTTTGTGATTGTTAAGCTCCACAGTTCCGTTTCCCAGGACTACTTGCGCGTTGCCAAAATCAGCAGCTTCCAACTGACCCAGACTGATCCCAAGTCATCCCAGACTCTTCCTTAAAGTTTCAGCTGAGGTACTAGAGTGGGCAATGTCTTTCCTAGCGTGGGCACAGGGAAGTCATTAGCGACGTGTTCCTTCCTGGGTGATTAGCTATTCATTGAAAATGAGATCATTAGGTTGGCGTTCTTTGGGGACATGCCTCTGAAAGGGGACCTGTGGCTTCGGTCTTTTGCTCAGTGTGTGCCTTTTCTTCAATTTCGTTTGATTCTTTCTTGCTTTCAATCTATTTATTTTGGTTCTTTAGAAGGTTCTTGCACAGCTCCCTTCATCGCTGTTCTCTGTGTGGGGTCGTTCTTTAAAGGCTAATCCTAAGCATAGTGAATGATGGGAGTTTTTGTCCCAAAGCCTCTACGCTGCGAGTCACCTGATAGTGAATCATCTCGGAGTCAAGTATTGGCTCCGAGCGCCTCGTAACGTGCGCCGAAATATCCTTACAAGGCTGATCTAGCCCAACGTCTCTGTCCACCCAACACTAACGGCGATTCGTGATGAAACATCTCTGCGAAGCAAACCTTGGCCACTGATACACTGTAGTAGACGGTAAAATGTGTGGAGCCACAGAATACAAATTAGACGTATTTTGCTATTGTAGCGCAGCTGAAGTGGTAATTTATTTGAGTCGAAATGAAATAGGTAATGTTTAAGACAGAACGTCGTTTGTGGTAGTCTGCGTAAGGAACTGTGAGCGATAGAATGTGGAAATAATGGTGAATTCGTAGTTACACGCTATTTCACATGATAAAGTGTCCAGTACTTTTCCTATGATTTAACTGCGGCCGCGTTGCGTAGACAGATCAGGTTGGAAATAAGTCTGGCCGCTCTAACGAGTTCGTGTCGCCGCTAAAATTGTGTACCGTTGTATATACAGTTAATGGTCTCGCCTATGTCATTTTTGCTGCATTTACTGCTACATGCAAGTTTCACGTCTGTCTTCTGTAGTCTGTCTCTCTTTTTTTCTATGTAATCTTTACGGCTATCTTAGGTAAGGTAATACATTTACTGCCTATAACAAGTGGGATACCTTCTTATTGCGTTCTTTTGTTTAACTTTAGGTGTCTCTTTCAATGTGAAATTGCTTCATTTTCAATACTATAACAACGCTTCGGCTGATCAGGGACCGAATAAAGATATGCCATCAAGCTCTCTCAAGGGGAGTTGCAAGAGTGCAGCAGATTTAAAACAACAAACTAGAAGCGTAACTACATTTAATAGCTTTAACGACTTAGCTTCATTTTCAGTCCAGCGAGTGCGCTTGCACGTCCTGGAAACTTAACTAAGGAATATGGTTTCAGATAATTTTGTTGCAAACCTAAGTGCTCACCTTTTCCTAGCCGATCTCATTAACTCTGTACACCTAGTAAGCATTCTTACTAATGGTTTTCATTTACTTTATCCTGAACAAACCAGTAAGAAGGAGGACAATGTATTCTGCAGTGATAATCACGTATCCTTTGAGGGGTTAACATTATCGTGAACATCTTTGAAATAGTGAAATAGTGAAAATAACATTTTATATAAGCTGAATAAAATGGAGGCTGGAAACCGAATAAAATGAAGAGCTGCCCTCGACGAAATCTTTGGAAACCTTCAGCATAGAATTGTCGGTGCAATACATACTTGCAATAGGTAGTACATGTAGCAACTAGTCAACACGTGTTGTTTGGGCTAGTTGGTCGAAAATTGCCGCACAGGGCACCAGCGAACATGAGGAATGGCAAGGAAACCGGAACAATCACAAGGCACACTAACTACTAAAGCTTTAGTCTCTTGATCGCGCAGAATAAATGCTAGCTGACAAGAAATTAAGCGGATATACGCGCACTGGTTTAGAGAAAAAAGGAAAATTATAAAAATACTTCCTGTTCATGCTTGATAATACGAGAAAACACGCTCGCACACACACAAGTACATTGAAACCTAACTCCTCGCCGTAATCACTTCGTCCTAACATGTATTTAATCGCCTTCCATGACATATGATCACGTTGACGAAGCTTCCAGCTCCATAAGCTTTGCTAACCATCTCCGGAAAGTAGCTGCGTAGGCGCAGTCGTAGCCATACTACTTTAAAATTTGACGCGACTTTCACTCCCTATTGCATTTCTTGTAGATATATTTCAGAAACTTTACTTCAGAACTAGCAGCTCAATGAGTATGCGTTACTTTTTAAAATATTTCTATTCTTCGCAACTGATGCGTAAAATGTTTCATGCGATCTGCCTAAAAAAGCAATGTCGAAGGTGGCAGGTAAAACGTGAGCAAATATACGACACGTTCTTTAAGGATACGTCGCTGTGCTAAACAAACCAGCGCTAAACCGAAAGACGAGGTGGACGGGAAGCGGACGTTCCGTCTACCTTATCTTTCTGTCGTCTGCACGTTTTTCAGTGCAGCTACGCATTTTCACTAGCCATAAGAAGTAAAAAGATGACACTTTAAAAAGATGTTTCCTTTGTTTTTCACACTGTCCGTTGCTATGGTGGGACTCTAAATTAGAACTGTTTGGTTTTAAAAAGTGATACGAAACTAGTATACTGGGAGTTATTTTACACAACTGTATTATACCTAGTTTCTATATAATAAAATGAAAGTATCTACATGTACTTGTGCTTAAAATACTCTTATAGCGCCGAGTGTAATGCCTGCGGTGTCGATGAGACTGTAGAACACCTACTATGCTACTGTCCATCATTTCAAAACGAAAGACATGACGTCTGCAACGTTCTCAACAGGCTAGATAGAAGACCGTTGACCTTGAGCAAGATCTTGGGACCATGGCCACGAATATCACAGCTGCAAAAGGCCACAAAAGCGCTGCTGCGATTTTTGAAAACTACAGGACTGAGTGACCGTCTATGGGGGGGTGGATCCGGACTGATTGGTCATCAGTGATAGAACAGAGATCTGTTGCAACGTCGGCGATATCAACAGCGGACTTTCTATTCTTCCTTTAATCTCTCTTTACCCTTTTCCCTTCCCCCAGTGTAGGGTAGCCAACCGGGCTCAGTCCTGGTTAACCTCCCTGCCTTTCATTAAATCATTCTCTCTCTCTCTCTCTCTTATATCAACACTTTATGCGTGATTGTATTGATACACCAGCCGCTACCGTGCCTCTCTGGGAGTCCGGTGCTTTGTCAAGCAGAAGAAATTTCGGCTGTTTTTCCGGCTCTCCCTTTTTATCCTTGTGTATCCAGTAGTAAAAAAAAAAAAAAAAAAACATGACGAAGAACCGGCCGGCGACTGCAATGAGCCGGTAAAAAATTCAAATACTCTATACCGATTTAACACGCAATTAGGTTTCACAGAGACATCTGCCGAACTAATTATACAGGAAACAAAACCCAGTTATGAACAAGACAAAGAAAAAAACTATCCAGGGCCACTCCCCACAATAATATCGAGGTCCCGTTGACTGCCCGAGTGGTCTGTCACTCCTGAGTCGAGACGGGTGACTTAAACCTTTGTAGGACGGGACATAATTTTTACAAGACTCTTGACGTATTTAGCGTTGTATGGAACAAAATGGGCGCTTAAGAACTCTTGCGCCAATAAACCCTACACATCTTCTAGGTGCTTAGAAGCAGTTTACAACAAATTTCACTTCGCTTCACCATGCCGTCTACTTCAAGAAAGTCAGACGTACTTGTCCCACTGATAGTAAATGGTCTTTCAAAAAGGGGGACGCATATGTCGTATTGGCCCTCTAGGGTCTCAGTGAAAAATTATGTCTGACCACTTCCCTCGTGAAGCAAGACTCTTGAAATTTTTTGTGGTATTAGTAAATGGAGGTGTTTAGAAGTAGTTTGCAACTAATTACATTGCTGTAAAGCCGAAGTACTAACTGCTGGGAGGGTTCTTCTGACATGTTACTCCTCTAGCGCACGGGACTGTGGAGGCTCGTTTATGGTGGAGCGAACCACACTGTGTTCACTTGAACTACATAGCACTCCGTGGCTGTGAATTCGCATCAACCTTTGTCAAGCTTGACGAAACGTGACCAGGTGTAAAAATTTGGAAGATGGAGGTTCGCTTGAAAGGCGTGAGTACTGAGCATTGAGACTGTGCTATGCAGTTCACGCGAGGTGGAGGCTGATTGTTGTTGTTTTCGTTCGTGGGGCAAATTGACGTGCTCAAGGCTGTCAGCTGGATATTGGCAGCTGCGAGTGCCCATTGCGACCTCCACCGCCGCTACATAAACGTATAGTCATTCTTGCGCTATTGCGTAGGTATGATTCCTTCAGCAACATTTTTTTTACAGCAAAGCTGTCTACGGCTAGGGTTCTATGCATCTTGCGTGTCCGTCAACAGATCTGCGAGTGCAAAAACTTAGCTCCCGAATTCGATGCAAAACCGCTTCATTCTATGCAAAAGCTTATACGCTGCATCACTAGGATGTGCTTTTTCGGTAGATTAGTTATCAATAGGCACCATTTTCAACATCTGTATACTCTCACGTAGATAATAATTGTTTCTCAAAGATAAGCCACTGTGCGACCCGCGTCGGGCATGTGTACGCTCGTACCGCCCTCTCTTTGTCGTCGTTCCAAGCGCTTGCGTGCCTAGTTTCCTTCCACTCTCCCGGCGTGGCGGTCCCGTCACGCGTGTCTAGTTTCCTCCGGCTCCCCGAGGTGACGGTAGTCTTCCACGCGAAAGTATGCTGTCGATCGAGACCGCCGATCAAAATTAAACTGTGTGTGCGCGTGTCTTTTTTCGGGATGACCGCCGTCACTGGTCAAGTGAAATAAAATTTGCTCGTGTCTTCGATCTACATTCTGTCGTTCTCTATGTCGTGTTATAAACTGCTTGGCTGGCAATCCGCCTTCACAGCAGTGGAATGGGGTGTGATTTCTTTATTTAAACGTAGGTTTTATTGAGCTGGTTTTCCTATGAGGCCTTTTTATTTTGATGTGACTTGTTGAGCTAAGCGACAATAAGCAGGCGGCATCATCTCTGAGGCCAAACTCTCTCGAAGATACAATCATTTAAAGAAAGCTCACACTAATCAACTTCATTTTTTAGGAATCTTGAATATTGTCAATTACAAATTTGTGTATGAAGTAGGAGCAGAATTCTTTGTTGCACACATTTCTAAAACAGCACGAGTTCTCTGCTTAGCCAGTACAATAAGGAAGATATTAGTGTGAAAAGTGTATGGTTTTAAAACGTTTATGTTGGAGGCGAATACTCCACTTCTGGAGAATTTATTTGTGGAGAACTTTAGTGAGGTGGAACTAATTCGTGGTCGCTTTGAGGGAATGATGTGCCCTCAAATACACTAGCATAACGCACCATATGGTTATAGGCGTGATCAAACATGGGATTATAGCTTATGGGAATTTTTCTGCTTTGTTCTTATTTACTACGTCGTCAATTTCCACCCATTCTGCCAACGTATTTTCGTCTTCTTTTTTCCGTAATGATTAAAGTCGCAGTTTCGATCGCCTGAAAGGCGAAGCATCGATTGCGATAGCAAATCATAAGATGGCACAACGAAGTAAGAATCTTAATTTCATCGGCATTTTAAACTTGCAAACCTTGGCTTACTAACTAAATTAACATTCCTGGTGTCACGCGCGCACAGGAAACCATGAACCCGTCTCGCTCGATGACCGCGGACACTCGCGGTCAAAACGCTGGCGTGAGGAAGAGCGCCACCAGCAGCGATCAGACTAACCTTCGTGCCGTCTCTCGCTTAAACGTGAACTAAGCGGACGAGAACACAACGCGCACGCAGCTATCATTCCTGGCAGCGCTAGACTCTGCACCCATCGCCAATCGCATTCAAGACAGGGCCCGCGCGGCCGCTATCAGTCGCGCTATACTTAACCGCCACCGGAATAGAACGCCGCCTGGTACGTTGTGCGCGATAGAAGTTGGCAAGCGTCCTCCCCTTTCCTCCCTTGTGAGCTGGAGATCGAGCCACCATCCTCGGCTCATCCTGGCGTGCTTTCACTCGAATCTATAGCATGCGGCGCTCGGCCACAATATTATCGCACTTGGACTTGATACGAAACATCACGGCGATGTCGACGGCGGAAATGCCCCTGAAGTGCCTATGGAATTGCTATCGCGACAAAATTCTTCGAACTTGTCTCTCTCACTATAATATAAGGGGTCTAAATAATAACTAAACTTTTTTGCCTATACAATTACCTTAGTACTATATAAGGCACAATGCGCCTCTCTTTTTCTGGGTTTAGCAATCATTAGCGATGGCTGCTATACACAGCAGCAACTTCTGGATGCAACTGCAGCCGCGACTTATCCACTTGAGCTGCACTTCACTTTCGGCGATAGCGTGACCTAAGGAAATGTGCGGGATGCAGTGTTTTCTTTATCTAACAGTTCTTTTCGAGAGTTTTCATTCAGAAAGGTTTTTTGACGTTAGGTTTAACAAAAAAAAAAACTCCTTTCAATGCGATCGTCGTCCTCAGCCTATCTAGAATTAACCGGAGGAACAATTTTTCTCCTAGACAAACTGAATCACATTTGTTCTGCATCAACCGACTTCATTCAAATGGGCAATGAAACAGTACAAGAGTGGCCGTATCGCCTTGACTGTGGGACATCGCGTAGTGAAGACGACACCAGGCTGCAATTTATGATCGTTTATGATGTTAGTCACAGTTCCCCACACGCGCTTTTCGTGCCGCCAAGGCGGTTTCATGCCGTATGCAGAATCCTTCTCAAAGGTGTCACAGTTACTCCTAACCGCAGGCTTCTAAGAACATGTGCTCACCGGCGCTTGCCTTTGTCTTTCTTGTCCATGGCCTGGTCCTTGGGCGGTTGCTCAGTGTTTTCCGACTGTCGGCTGGAATGACGACATAAATTCATGTAAAGAGAGAAATGATGTATAAAAATTCAAGGAGGTTAATGAGGTGTTCTTCTGATTGGCTACCCAGCAGGGGAAAAAGGGTGTGAGAATAAGAGAGAGACACAGCGTATGGAGAGAATTACTTAATATTTTACCTTTACCTAAAGCAAATAAGTTTTCCTTTAAAATAAACAATTGTTTTTATATAAACAATTACATTTTCAGACAACGTTTGGTCTGCAGTTTGACTTTTTGACTCGACAGGGACTCAAAGGGTTGAGTGTTCCTAAATTTTGACAGCTGAATCATCGGAAGTTAAAGAGGAAGCTTTAGCTCGGGTCCTCCTATTGAAGTACATGGGAAAGCAGAAACCGTTTTTCTCGGCAGCCACTGCACCAAATCTTGTGAGGTCTGTTGCATTTAAAAGACATAGTTAAAATCTAGTGAGTGTTGGTTACCAATGGTTGATTTAGGTCGTCAATGTTTTAAACAAGAAGTTAAAAGTGCTAATTTTCAGAAAACAAAACTATCAAGTTTACACTATGTAACTCAGCAATAGAAAATAGCATCACAATTCTGTCAAATGAACCTAATAGTACATCTGAACCAGAGAAAAATGATATATTATGCACGGCTCTCAATTAGACCACTTATTTGTGGGCAGAACTGTTGCGAAATCATTGTAAACAATGTAACAAATCTACGTAACATATAAACTAACATATCAAATTTGTCCCTCCTCTTTGAATGCTCTAATGGATGCAGTTTACAGAACTTAGATATCTGCTCTAGCTGAAGAGCTACGCGTTTGTCTACTTCGTGCTTCTATTTTATCAACATTACCAATTTTTGACAATTCCAAATAAAAAATTCAGTTCCTAAATCAATATTCCGCTCCCAGCCGTCACTATAATTAAACATTATCTCTCAAAAAGAACAACTTTTATTCGAATCGGCCCGAGGATTATCTCAGGTAAGTGTTTCTGTGTTTCACATGTAATTGGATAGGCGGCATCGGAGTTGCGCCCGAACTAAAGCTTCCTCTTAAGGCTAATGCCAAGAAACGTAAGCACGACTTGGATCGACAACCACTACAGTGACAAGCTGACTTTATTGAAAAGTTGAAGATGTCTTTCCATATAATGGCCGTGCATGCCATTCCAGGTGTTTGTTAAGGTCTATGATAAACTCAGTATTACAACAAAAATGAAAAGATAGCACTTACACCAAGGGACACCCCGCAAAAACTAATGGCGAATTCCATTGGGAGAAGAGGAGCAGGGCGCCGCGCAGTGCGGAGTCGGGTGACAGCGCAGTGAGAGCAGGCACACTCGACCCGCCACTGGAATACGGCGTGCATTCGGAGAGCAGGTGAGAGGGGGACTTGTGAGGAGAAATGTACCATGTGACTAAAGCAATCGACGTCCCACCATTCTCTGAAGGAGAGCGGCAAAACACGCCTGATCATCTTGTAATCTGTCGGGCTTAACGCTGTCACCGTTTGCGGCCACGTACTACATACTTTTGTGCAGCGCCGACGCATTCCTCAACGTTTCCGCCTGCGAAGATCATCTCAAGTTGAGCTCTAGCAGCTTTCGCTGCTGTCACCGTGGAGCGTCTCAAGCACTTCAGCAAGGCGAAGACGCTTTGCTGCCGCTGTCCCCCGCGCATCCGACGAGAAGCAAGGCGGACTAGAAATGCCAGGATCTGTCGCTAAATCGCTGCGAAGCTCGCTCGTATCACCGACGTCAAAATCAGCAGTGTCAAAACACAAACCACGCTAGGCTGCCGCCATTGCCGCCGCGCGCGCCGGCTGAAGCAAAATAAAAAGAAATGAGGAGGATATGACGGTTTAAGCCACGTGACTTCCTCCGTACTCCGCTTTTCAAGCGAGAGCAGTCCGGACTGCTCCCAGCTGCTCTCGGCGCCGCGAAACTGCTCTTGTTCTACCACTGGATGACGGCGCTCCCACTCCTGTTCGACCACTGAAACTGAAAGTGCTCTAGAACGAGCACTTTCAGCGTGCTTTTGAGTGCTCCTGTTCTCCCAATGGAATTCGCCATAAGGTTACTGCCAAAACCTCCTCAAAAGTTGTGGTTTTCACGGACAGTAAAAGTGTTTTCACAGCGCGCAACGAGAAATTATTTGTCTGAAGTGTGTCGATTGCAGTAACATAATAGAAACTACAAGCACTCTGGAACAAATTGCACAACATTCGTCAAGGAGTCTGATCACACAGGTTTGCTTTTCAAGTAGCTTGTGTAAGTCACGTTGATCCAGATGTGGTCTGGTCGGCTGAGGAGCCGTCTTTTGAAAGTCCCAAGATGCGTCAATTTTATATCAGCCGGCATACTGAAGGCTTTCATCACACCAGACAAATCATTGCGAACCCCACGTGAGAGTGTAAGAAGTCATCTCGTACCTCCTCAAAAATGGTATCGAGCACATCGAACTCCGCGTGCAGCTCCGGGCAACGCCATCAATAAGAATGTTGCCTTTTATGCCATAGCGTCTGGGAAGCCACGACAAGACAATGCTGTGGCGCAGCTCGCAGGATTTATTACACATTATTAGAAAAAAATGGAGCTGGGCAGGCTGTGTAATGCGCAGGATGGATAACCGGTGCACCATTAGAGTTACAGAATGGGTGCCAAGAGAAGGGAAGCGGAGTCGAGGACGGCAGCCAACTAGGTGGAGTGATGAAGTTAGGAAATTTGCTGCAGGCGCAGGTTGGAATCAGCTAGCGCAATACAGGAGTAATTGGAGATCGCAGGCGGAGGCCTTCGTCCTCCAGTGGACATAAATATAGGCTGATGATGATTACACAGCTGTCTGATATGCCGTTGACTATCTGCTCTTATCCAAATTGTAGCTTCAGCGACTGCAGGGCTGTTCGGGAGTAGATGAAGATAACCAAATGCTAGCTTTTTTGCGACGAATATGAAGAAAAGGTGCCGCTGTTGCTGTTAGCATAAGATGCAGCAGCTGATTTCTTGTGGCTCAGTGTGGCATAGATGTTAGCAAATACCTGGCAGATAATGTGCAGCACAGTTCGCTGATAAAGAAACTCTCGACTGTGCTTCTCTCACAATGTTGGCGTAGCTAGTGCAAAGGGCAGCTGAAGGTGTGTTAATGTACTGCACAAAGGTGCAGAAAGGTACCGGCGTCAAAATACACACGTAATCTGCTGCAAAGCGGGGTCAGTGCGTTTGATGAAAGAAAGATTTCGCACGTGATCTACACCCATGTGTTTTCTTAAACAGTTTATATGTGTTAGCGAGTCGAGCAGCAGGTAAAATTGTTCTAAGAAGCAAAATATGCTACCGCGGGCCTGCCGTAGTATTTATTGTATGATTGATTCCAGGAAATTTATTGACGTGGTGAGCGGCCAGGAACTCAGCTTTTCCGGTGTTTCAGTCTGCGCAGAAGGACTGTAATGGCTCAACGGAAACAACCGGCGTACTTCAAGAACGCAGTTTGAAGCGAGTAGGTGAGTTGACATTCTATCTGTAAAACAAAGCGCACAAAAATGCACACAATCGCATGCACCGAAACGCGTCCGGCTTCTTTGTGGCCGAGCTGCTACTTTCAAGTGGCTTTGCGGCCTACCGAGGTATAACCTCAAGGCTTCCAGTTGGACTGGGAAAGCGTCCATGAAGACTGTATTGAAGGTGAACATTTCAGGGTGCCACATACATTTGTACAAGGGCATTCTCGGGGCAGACACCAGTGTTGCTTCTGAAAATACAAAGGAGAAATGCTAGCATTGGATCCAGCCATTTCAACTAATAATTTGAAAAATAATGACCAAGTCGGCAGCCTGTCAAATGTCTGGCCTAGATACTTATGACTCGATAGATAATGAAAAAGAGAGCGCGAATCAATTAGCTGGTAGGGTGAGACAGTTCTGTTTTCATATATAAATGAAGAACACCTCGATATCCTGCCGACTCGTGAGTTCTGGAAACCGAACGCCTAATACACCTCCTGGATAATTACCACTTCTCCAAATCAGTGGAGCTATCAGTGAAAGGCCTAATTAGAAAACGATACTTGTCTATGAAAGCAGCTCAACAACAAGCATCATGTCAAATATTTATTTCAATATACCTTAGAGGCCCCATGAAGAAGGAGCATTAGGTAAGGGGGCATCACTGCAATGCAGTTGTACCCGTGAATACCTAGACACGAGAACCGCAAATATAAGTAGAAATCATCAGTTACAAAGATGGTTACAGATGAAGATGTGGTAGCGTACAAAACAACGGATAAGTTTTACCAAACGCATTGCTCTCAGATACAGCAAATTAAGGTATTTCACAAATGTGAAAGTGTTTTATGCAGTTTTCTTCTTAATAAAGTTTAGCTTCGCTATATTGACAAATGCATGAGATATGTGTAACTAAAGGTAGTGGGAATAAAGGGGTAAACATTTGAAGCGCCTCGCAGTCAACACATGCATTTCCTAGTCAACTGTTACTCCCCGAAAAATGTTTCAACGTTCCTCCCAATGCGACGCTCACTAACGCCAGGGGCAAACAAGAATGTGCGCAAATTCGAACGGCTCCGGTGTTTCCTCATTGCGTTAGGCAAAAAAGGTGCAATCGTTGAAGCAATCCAGTAGGCATATGCAGACTGTCATCTTTGAAATTGCTCGCACGCAATCCCCTAAAGGTACACCTGAATGCTGAAAAGCAGGGGCACCTGCGAAAGCTTTCGTTCCAGGAGAGATGGCTTCCTTCGATTCTATAACCGAAGTTACCGAGTTTATTATTTCTTCTTTCATTTCTTCATTTCCGCCTAATATTATAGTATCATCGAAGTGAAGCCCGACGGTTAAAATTTTGCTATTTGGTTCTTTTACTTGGCTGTCGTGTTCTCACTCCTCCAAATGCAGAATCTGTATCAACAGAAAATAAGGAAAGAACTTGCCTGCTACGCACATCGGTAGTATAAACTTACTTAACTCCTTCAAATTCGAAAAAAAACGTACTTTTATTCGAGCGTAGGGAAGCGTACGATGACATGCAGAATTCAAAGCGACCATGGCGAGCGAGGAAGCGACGAGATGCGAATCGCCTTTCCCATATGCAAAATGGTTAAAGGATAAAAAAAAACCGAAAAGCGCTTAAAGGCTTACGGAAACGTGATTCTGAATGCGTGAAACAGATGGAACTCACATGCATGGAAGGTATCACGTGCTTGGAATCTCTTCTTTTTTTATGTTTAGGACTAGAATGTAAAGAGTGCCACTCCGGCTTGTAAGACGCCGAAGATACAAGTACTTATGCGAATATTTGCTGCTACGAAAAGCAAACAGTTTGTAAGTTATTTAGGCTTTCAAAGCCTTTTTTTGTGTGAAATCCTGAATCCCGCGTAGTTACCCAAATTGCAATGAATAGAATTGCGTATGCAAATTCTTTCGGGGCCTTCACTTGTTTGCATTCAGCTCGATGCATTTCTCGATTAAAACTTTGTAGCAGCTTTAGGTTATCTAGCAGATGAAGTTTATTATTTTTTAGTGTATCACATTATGAGTTATTTTTGTGAAATGTATCCATCTACTATATTGTAATTTTACAAAATGCTATTTCTTAGCCTGTGTACCTACTGGACTGTAATATGAGCTTCGAGTCACTTGAATAAATGTTTGTTTCATTCAGCTCTATATAGCTCTCGTGAAAATGGTTTCTTGGCAATTGGTTTGCGCGCCGTCTAATTTCGCTGAAATCAATAAGGAAGACCGAAGGCATGCACGCAGTTTTCCCGCTTCCTGAGGACTCGTTCGCGGGCTGTCCAATCAAGAACTCTGATTCGCCACTCTCAGCAAGCTCGCCCGTCCTGACAGCATAAACGGATATCCTCACCCTTCCTCGAAGTGCGCTGGAAAAGTGGACATTCATTTCACCCTCGCGCCGATTCCGGCATGGTACTATCGTCCACACTTCGGGATCTGAGTGATTGGGTAACGGATATTCATTCCCAGCGAGGGAGGGCACTTGTGGGCGCACTTACAATAGCCCTCCATAAGCCGATGAATGTACGGATAAGAGAAGTAAGTCGCTGCTCTCTCATTATTACAGCCACGCCACAGAGAAGCCTAGATCAGCAGGTCTTATGGAAGGAAATTTGCAACACGGCGTGGGTCACAAAACTGAGCCGAGCTATAAGAGTCTGGCTGGAGTTATGGCGCAGCAGGCTATATTTGCCCCAGATTGGTAGCCACTGTTTTATACCATTCCCAAGAACAACGCTTTCGGAATTGCTGAATTCATGCTAGCAGGACTCTATGCAGATAGAGTGCTGCTAAATGTTTCTTTAAAGCGTGCACGTAAGTCGGTCCCCTTGTCTTCAATAATACTTATTTTCCTATAAACATGAGTCAGTTTACACGCTTATGAAAAGAAGGAATATCGGGGCTTCACATCGTTGACCTGTATGTCTTCGCGTGTCATACTGGAGGAATTCTGGACATATACTTTATTTCGTTGGCTTGCTGCCGCTTCAATGTGCGTGCTGCCGCATACACGTCACAACGTGTTCATCAAATAAACACTAAGAGATAAAGGAACAAAAAAGAAAATCAGCACCACAATGCTGCAACGAAACCAAACAGGCCCGCTAGTATTGTCCCATGACTTCAACTGCGGTTATTGAAACTGTACTGAAGGCAGTTGGCCACGGTGCTGGTGATGGAAGAAGACAAGCGACGCTTGCTCGCCCGCTTCGCCATAGCTCCCTTTGTCTTGTTTCGGTCTACCGTTGAAACTCTAGATCGAGTGCTGCTAGGCAAACATCCCCATTGCAAAACCATTTTCTTGAGCGGCAGGACACACTGGCATCGTTATAGCGGTGAACAGTTCAAACCCCATTTAAATATTAGAGGTTCTCTTTTTCAAGAAAGGGTGAGCTTTATGTAAAGGTTAGTTTTTGCACTATCCCAAGATAAAGCAAAACACCGTTGGTGTGGCCGGTTACACCAGCGTGTGCAGATTGTTAAATAGAGAACCTTGCTCATTCACGTCTTCCAGAAAAAAATGAAGGACCGTATAGAGCCAACATACAATGAAGGCAAGAAAATCGTACGGGTAATTAGCTGAGGTTGAAATTGAAATGCAGAAAATAATTAAGAAAAGAAAGCTGACAGTGGACGAAAAGATAACTTCTCAGCGGAGGGGACAGAGCCATTGCTCAGAGCGGCGCTGGCTAACACTCCCAGGGCTAAGTATAGTACCCATAAATACCCAAGTTAGTGGACGGTTTGATGGCCGCCCTTGCTGGGCTTGTATGATTGTATAATGTATTTCTGTGTGAATTGAAGAAAGTCAATAAAGAGGAGGAGGATGAATAAACTTTATTTAGAGAAATGAGCAGACGGTAAAATCGTCCGAGGTGGATGGCGTCCCTAGGCCAGGATGCCGTGGGCCTGAGCCGATAGCTTGGCCCTGCTCACCAGGCGATGCTGGTCTTCAGGGCTCGGGCTTGTCAGCTAGGCCTCTCACTGCTCGACGGTTGCTCCGGTGATGGGTGGTGTCGACGGGTTTTGCCGACATTCCCATACCATGTGGTAGAGGGTATTGGGCGCAGAGCAGAAGGCGCATTTGTGAGTATATCTCGTAGCATACATGGCGTGTAGCAGGGTGCCGTGCGGTAATGTGCCGATCTGTAGTTTGCGGAAGATCACCGCCTCTTCTATTGTCAGCTTGGGATGCGGGGGTGGGTAGATCCTCCTGCCCAGTCTGTAATGACGCAGGATATCGGCATATCTTTTCGGGTCGCTATCATGTTGGTCTGCCGGTGCTCGTGAACCCGGGGGGATAGCCCGGAGAATGTGATCTCGGGCAGCGGCGTTAGCCGCAACATTAACCGCCAGGGACTCGTGTCGCGGGGCCCAGACAATGTACAGTTCTTGAAAATTGTCTAGTTTTTCGAGGATGCTCAGGGCTTGTTTGGAAATGCGGTCCTTTTGGTAATTTCTAAATGCTGTTAGTGAGTTCGTGATGACTGTGATGTGATCTTCCTCTCGCTTGCCCGTAGTGGCCGCCAGGGCTATCGCCGTTTCTTCCGCGTAGTCGATGTCTGGAGTGCTTACCAAGGCCGCTGCTACCTCTTGTTCTTGGCCGTTGATCACACGGATAGCATGGGCCACTCTGTTCTTTTACTGTGCCGCGTCGTTGTATCTGACTTCTCCTTGTTTTGGTCCTTCGTGAGCCTTACGTAGAGCTTGCACTCTCACTCCCCTCCTTTCTCTGTTGTATTCAGGGTGAATGTTTCTCGAGATGCTGGCCACCGTGATCTCCTCCCTCAGGGGCAGAGGAACCCGCTGTTTACGGGACTCATATTCGACTGGGTAGCCCAGTCTTATTAGGGTGTCCCTGCCCGTGCTGGTGAGCTCGAGTCGCTCCATCTGGCTCGTCTTGTGGGCCTCTGCTAGTTCCTTCCAAGTATTGTGGATGCCCAGGCTGAGTAGCTTCTCCACCGACGTCGTCGGTGGAATCCCCAGTGCCAGCGCGTAGGTCTTTCGTATTAGGGTGTTCAATTTGTCTCTCTCGCTGTTCTTGAGACCCAGGTACAGGGTGCCGTAAGTGACTCTGCTGACTATCAGGGCTTGTATTAGGCTGATTGTGTCCTGCTCTTTCAGGCCGTGCTTCTTGTTAGTAACTCTTCCCACCAAGTGCGCGACTTGGGTAACTGTCGCTTGCAGTTTTTAATGGCGGCGAGACCGGCCGGCACCGTACTTCTGGAAAGTGAGGCCCAGAATAAAAAGTACGCCCACCTTGGGTATGTTGACTCCATGTACGGTCAACGTTGGGTCCAGTGTCGCCTGCGGAGGCCGCCCTCTTGTCCTCCTTTTGAGGATCAGGAGCTCCGACTTTTCCGGCGCGCATGAAAGACCGCAGCGGTGTAGATAATGCTCGGTCCTGTTGATGGCTTCCTGCAGGGTGACTTGTTGTTCGCCCACCGATCCCGTGCACGTCCATACGGTCAGGTCGTCTGCATACATTGCGTGACAGATACCCCTGATGTTCTCCAAGAGGTTCAGCAATCCCCTCATCGCCATATTGAACAGCAACGGGGAGATCACCGACCCCTGGGGTGTTCCTTTCTGCGGTATTTGGAACTTCTCAGTCCTGAGGTTCCCCAGGCCTATGGTCGCCGTTCTAGCTGTCAGGAAGTCCCTGGACGTAGTTGTATGTCCGCCATCCGCAGTTGGTATGCTGTAGGCTGTTTAGCACTGCTTCGTGTGAGACGTTGTCGAAGGCTCCCTTCACATCGAGTGCCAGGATGGCACTCTTGTGGCCTGTGCTGAGGTCGTCGATGACTTTCTTTTACCTGAAGTAGAATGTCCTGGGTGGAGAGGTTAGGCCGGAAACCGAACATAGTGTTCGGCAGGTGCCCCCCTTCTTCCAGGTAGGGCGAGAGTCGATTGTGGACAATGTGCTCGAAGAGTTTTCCCGCGCACGACGTGAGGGAGATCGGGCGCTGGTTCTGTAGCTTGAATGGCTTGCCGGGTTTCCGGATAATCGTTACGTCCGCGTGCTTCCAGGAAGCCGGTATACTGCCGGTATCCCAGCTTTCATTGATATATTTTAGTAAACTCTCCGTCGCCCCGTCATCCAGGTTACGGAGGGTCTTGTTAATTTTATCCCTGCCGGGCGTCGTGTTTCTCGTGAGATTTCTTAAGGCTGCCACGATCTCCGACTTGGTGAAAGGTTGGTCTAGATCCGGATTGGGTTTCCCCTCGTACTCCGGGTGAATGACTGGCTGGGCCTTCCGTTGTTCGTCGCCGAGGCATTTCCCGGTAATGGCATCGAGCACTTCTTCCTAGGTGCCCTGGTAGTTGTGTATAAGTCTTTGTATGTGTTGTCCCGTGACAGTTTTTGATTCCGTTTTCGCCAGAAGGGTCTTTAGAATGGCCCAGGTCTTTCGGTTGCTGAGGGTTCCCTGTAATTGGTCGCACACTTGATTCCAGTTCTGACGTCCGAGTTTTCTGGTATACTCCTCCGCCTGCCGCGAGACTGCGGCAATGCGGATCTTGAGTTTGCGGTTTCTCTTCTGCTTCTTCCCTCTCTTCAAAAGTCCTCGCCTGGCCTCCCAGAAGTGAAGTAGGTGTGGGTCGACTTCGGGATTGTCCGCAGTGAGTTGGATGGCCTTTGTGCTTGGTAACCAAGTCCATCGCGTTCTTGGTCCACTCCTGGATGTCCTCTAGGCTTCTGGGGTGTTCATATTTCCGGAAAGTGGGCCAGTCCGTAATTTTGGCATGACGTAATCTCACGGGGGTTTTGTGGTGTCTGATTTCGGTCTGGATGATGTGATGGTCGCTGCCCAGAGTCTCGTCCAGTCTCGACCACTCGACTTGCCTTAATCCAGTGGAGAAGGTCAGGTCTGGGCTGGTGTCTCTGGAGACTGTTGCCGATTCTAGTTGGTATTTGAGGATCGGTTCACAACGTCAGCTGGTGGTGTTGTGCCGCGTTGTGCACGTCCATACCCGTCTTGTTGGTTGATCGGTAGCCCCAACTTACGTGTGGAGCGTTAAAATTGCCCACCACAAGGAGTTTTTGACCCTTCGTGACTTCCTTCCTTTCTCTCAGGAACTTGTCCAAGTCCTTGAGGGTGCCACGCGGAGGACTGTATACATTCAGGATGTAGAGGTTATGCAGGGTTTTGTTGTGAGTAACCAGCTAAATCAGAGTGTGTTCGATTCTGTGGTTCATTTGGTGCTGCTGCGTCGCGTGATGTTTCTTGATCAGGACGGCGGTCAGGGTCCTTCCTGGGGCAATGTGCGTTTCGTAGCCACGCATCATAATATTGTTGGTTTCTGTTTCCTGTAACGCGACGACCTCAGGTTGGTGTAGGGTACATAGGTGAAATAAATTTTCCGTTTCCGATTTATTCCTCAGCAATTCCACTGCCAAATTTTGAGGGTTTGGGTCGCTTCTTTCGTCTTTGCTATCTTACTCGCTATCTTGGCTTCCCAGAGTCTCGTTCAGCTGGGCTTCTCTGATGGGGTATTTTGGCTTTTTTCTTGCTTGCTGTTTGTCCTTCTTTAGAATGGAGATGCGTTGGCTGATCTCGTTGCCCATCTGGGTGATCTCCTGACGGACCTTTCGTACGGCAGCTTGGACGGTGGCTGCCACAGATTTTCTTATGGTGTCGACGGCCTGAGCCAGTTCGGCTCGGAACTCATTTCTCAGTTCGGCCTTTTCTTCGGTTCGGGCCTTGTTCATCTTGTACTTTATTCCCGAACCTAGGTCCTCTATTGGGGGAGTATGTTCCCTCGGCGGCGTTGGTTTTGTGGTCGGTTCTTGCTGTTTGTTTAATTGGTCAAAGAGATCTTGGAGCTTCGTCTCCAGGGCTTGTTCCCTGGCCTGAGCTCTTCTGTCCTGTTCCTCCTGACGTCTGTCTTGCTCTTCTAGACGCTTCATGAGCCCTTCATTCCGCTTCATCAGGTCGGTGTTTTGCCTTCTGAGGGAGGAGATTGTTTCCTCGTATCTTGAATTTCGCTCTTGTGTCGGCAGTGAGGGAAACGGGTCGGTTGTCGACTTAGAACTGGCTATCACTTCCGCCCAGCTGATCTTCTGCTGTTCTTGCTGTGGCTTATTTCTTCCATACTCCGAGAGCTTGAACTTGTCTCCCTTGTTATAGATGTCTGTCGGCCTCTTGATTTGCTTCTCTCCCTCACGTACACTGTTGGGGGTCTTGGCTTGAGCGTTTTCTCGCACTTCGTGCTTGCCGTCTCGTGAGGTAGTCCGCATAGCTTTGCACTGCAACTGGCTACCATGGTCTGCTTGTGGGTTCTGCATCCCGCACCGGTTGCAGATATGTTTGTCAGGGTTGGGGCATACGTCCTGCCGGTGGCCAACTTCTCCGCAGGCCTTGCAATACTGTACCGATCTGCGGTATGGGCGGCAACGTGTGTACGAGCTGGCCACCTTAACATAGAAAGGGGTGTGCGGACCTTCGAAGGTGATAACTGCTGAGGTGGATTTTCCGAGCATCCTCGCATGCAGGATGCCACAGTGTTGGCTGCCAGAAGTGCCGCAAGTCGTTTCTCAGTCGTACATGCAGTGATACCGTGCACGACTCCACGTACTGTTCCTAGGAGCGCTTTGATGTACGGCGTCATTTCGTATGTGGTTGCCCCTAGTTCGATGCCGTTGATGGAACCGAGCTTGAGTGCGTAGTCCTCGTCTGCGGTGCTGGCAATTATCAGGTTCTGCTTCCACTGCGTTTGGATGGTTACGTTCGCGCAAAATTCTTTGAAAGGGGAACCACTTGCCCTTGCAACTCCCTCGGTGATCTCGTTCGGCCAGCTGGACAGCTTCATGGCGGTTCCTTGTCGGTACACCACCTTGTAATCATTATCTAGCAGCGGTGGCGTCGCGCGTCGCGGCGGTGGCTTGCCGTTGGTTCGGCTTCCCTGATTTTGCTGCCGTTGCTGGTTGCTGTTGGCTTGCATGCTTGCTTCCATTCTCGGGTTGCTCTTCGCGTTTAGTGCCTCCTTGATGGGTCTGGGGCTTTCCTTGCTTTCCTCCCTTTCCTGCCTCTTGTATGCGGTCCTCGTTCGGCGCCTTCTTCTTTTTCCTTACCTTGATTGCTTGGAACTATGGGTGAGCTTGAATCTGCGTCCTGCCGCTGTTCTCATCGAATTCCATGTTGCTCTGGTCCGCTGTCGAGTCTTGACTATTGTTCTCTATTTACATTACGTGAGCATTGCCATTCGTTTCCCTTGCCATTCTCGATGCTCACGATGCCACGCAGGTCCGAACCTGGGGCGCGTGCGGCGGTCGCAGAACGGTGTTCGAATATGTTCAGGTGCTCGTTGCTCGGTTGGTCAAGGTAAACAAATCCACTCACCGCTGTAATTCTGGTATATTTCGATGCCACTTGCCTTGTTGAGTTCAACTACACAAAATCGTAAAGTTTGGTTAAGGTTAACTGCACTAACTCACGATAAAAGCAGCAGCCCATGTGAAGCGCGTCCGCTTTACTCGGCTCCTGGTGGCTTATCAAGTCAATAAAGAAAGAAAAAAAGCTGTAGCACAATTGGTAGTGCATCGCACGCGTAATGCCAAGGTTGGGGGTTCGATCCCCACCGGTGACAAGTAATTTTCTCGTTAGCTTTTATTTCCCTTTGCTTCTATATTATTTTGTATTTCGATTGCAACCACAGCTAATTATCCCTATGCTATCCTTGCCTTCATTGCCTGTTGGCTTTATACGGTAGTGATTAACAAAAGTTGAGCCCCTCTGTTTCCCTTCTCGTTCAGGCCAAAACTTAGTCTTAGAATTCTGATAGTCAGAAGCACTCGAACTTGGTTCTCTGCCTCATCTAACAGTCGACATGTTCACTCTCAGGGTTGAAATCCCACTGATAGATACGGGAAAATATGCTTTCTCGTGTTAGCACAGCTTCATTGTGCCATAGTGATGAGAAATAAGAAATTCAAAAGAATATTGCTATGCTTATGGAGTTTATATGCTTGTTTTGTTTTTCTATGTACTTGCTACATGAATAAGGTGACATGCTTGAAAAGTATGCTTTTCCTGTGAGGCTCTTACTTCACTAGCATACTTTCTCAGACTACCGCTAAGGCAAACCAAGTGTACTTTAAAAAATTAGACTGTCTTACATTAGAGTAAGCAAACAAAAAAAAACCTAAGCTCACATTTCTTTGAATATGTGTGTTAACTAAAGACGCCGTACGACGACTGGATATGGACGCTTAGTGAATCTTTTTTATCATTAATTTCAGATCATTAGTTATCATTTACTGCATAAACCAGTTATTCGTTAGACTTACTTCTAATCACAGAGGTGACTTAGAAAAACCTTGTCATAGACGCGTGGCATAGAAGTGTGTTTTCCGAGAACATTATCGACACTGCACATCCCCGAAAGACAACGCAATGGTTGTCACTAACACTGTAGAAAAAGCTAGAAATATGCACGTGCACGTATACAAGACCCGCCATAAATACTGTCGCAAGCTTTGTCTAATATATTGATTCGTAATCAGAAAAAAGCGTCCAAAATATCTTGCAGGACATTTTTCCTGTGTAATATTATGATAAGTGCAACACAAGACATTTTATTCAATTTTCCCGGTCTTGGCCTTGATCAGTGCCATTAAATCGCGTCCTGCAAAGTAACCCTAGGGGAATATTTCGCCATGCTCACATCAGCGATATGCCACCATGCTGGTGTGCCTATGGGCAGGGGACTCCTATTCAAGAATAGCCGACCCGTATATTGGAGCTTCGTTGACATAAACCCTTAGGTTTATGCCCTTGGGGTTACGTCCCTTGGGTTTATAAACCCTTGGGTTTATGTCAAGGGAGTTCCCCAGCCACTCTTCAGCTGGTTTGAAATCAGGCATACGAACACGTGACCACTGCTGCGGTGTCCATTTGCTCTTCAATTCTTCCAATGGGGCGCCACTATGTTGCAAAGTACAAGACTGCACTCATAACTTGGACTGGTACCAGGGCAACGATTAAGGATCTAGAATATCTTTAAGGTATGCGTCAGTGTCAATCTTTACGAGTTTTGAGACAAAAAGAAGAGGGATGCGGCCAGCTGTCGTTACCCCAGTGCAAACGTTGGCAGACGCCTGATGAGAGTTTCAAAAAATTGAAGGACACTTTGTAAATTTCAAAGCGTGTTCGGTGAAAGCCTGTGCCCGTTCGACTCACTACCGCCACATGCGCATTCGCTCATTCTTCTTCTGGCGTTTGGTACCGGGGGAATCTACATTCTTGGGGCACTTCTTCGAACCGCCTGTCGTGGAATCATCACCGGGCCGCTTAGAGTTAGCGCATCCGACTAACTCGACTGCTGCAACGAGACGTCTGACGAAGGAGCGTTGCCGCGGTCGCCGCTTTACCATCATGTGTTTGCTGAGAGATTGTGAGGGGGCGAGGTCACAGCTGGCACCGTTCCAGGGCACGGATGGACGGACGGTCGGACGCCGCGAGTATGAGCCATAAAAGGCTTTCGCCTTAAAGACTGCGTACGGCCCCATAAGCAAGCTCTGATGTTGGAGCAAGCACACGACAGCTCGGAGCGTTGGACGGTCCTCTGTCATGAACATTTCTCATCGGTGAAAACAGTTGCCAAGTTCTTTCCGCCTTCGCAGCCTGTACCAACAGCACGGGGCATTTTTCTCACCTACCCTTTCTCTGCATCTGCGTCAGTCCATGTTTTGTCTGGAATTTGTTGGAGAACATCTTAAGGTTCCTTCGCATGGCTCTTATTGTTTTCGCCGACACCTTCAGCTCCAAGGCCAGCCTTCTGATGCTCCTTCGTGGTTGGCAATGGATTCCCTTCCGCAAAATTTTCTTAAGGTGAAAAAGTTGCCACAAAGGCAGGATGACCACTGGTGGGTAGGTACTTAGGTGTGACACACGTGAGAGCCCACAATTTCGCGCTAAATGTTCTGGAATTTGGACAACTCCGAAACAAAGTGTCCCAGCATCACTAAGTGACGAAATTGCAGGTTGATGTGATCTAAAACGTGTCCACCACCCAAAAAAATTAAAATAACGTAACCAGCATAAAACAGGGTCGAAATACAGAAGAAATATTGATAAAATGTCTAAAACAAAGATGTGCCGAAATAGAAAACAATATCGGAGGCAAGGTTATTCATTCACATTTGTGACTGATTGTGGCGCACCCTCAAATATACTACTGGAATCAGGGATGATCTTTATATAACAAAAATAAGGGAGTGTTTACTGGGGCAGTGAGCACACACGTGTGTCTCTTTCTAAAAATTGTCCGAAATGATATTTGGGCATACGTTTTGCTATTTGCTTCTGTGCAAAGATTTCGTAGCTTTTATGTTTTCCTTATTGTAAACAATAATTTGATCAACAACACTCTGACTCGCAGTTGTTTAAGGGTGATTGGATTCCTCTTGTTGGTAAAATCAGCAAACACGTTTATGACCAAAGTATTCCATCGTTGAAGTACCACAGTGATTGTAGATACGTTTATTACTTTAGCTAGTATATAACTGCATGGAATTGAAGGAATCATTTTTCTCACCCTTCACTCCACCAAAATGAATGAGGTTCATCGCACTTTAAAAAAAACAATCAGTGAAATATACTGACTGTAGGAAAAAGATTTTTTTTTTACTGAGACCACAAATACTTTTAACAGTAATGGTGTAGGAGTGCAACATTGGAAACAATGTTTATGTTCGAAGTTTACAACTCAGGACCCAGCAATTAAAAGCAATATCACAATTCCGTAATGCGCCCATATTGGAGCCTCTAAAGCGATGAAAGTACGGATAAACATTAGTCTGCAAGATATAACTAAACTGCGAGTAGGACTTTCGCATGACGATCGTAAACACTGTCGCAATTTCACGTAAGTCGCCAACTTATGTATCAAATGGAATGATAGATGTTCTAAATAGTGCAGCTTAGAAAATTGCAATACCTCTTCTTTTTCTCCTTTTTTGCGCTAAGCAACCATTTCTGGCAATATTGTTAAATAAGATCCACGAAATCAAGTCTGTGCTTTCTACAGTTGCAGTTTAAATTTGTCTCTCAATTGGGACAGATTTTATTCAATTCGGTCCTGTTGTTTTCATATGAAAGAATATTTGCACTTTACATGTATTTCAATAGGGATGTTAGAGTTGGCCTCAAGCGAAACCTTCCTCTTACGAACATTCAAACGACACCCACACGTGCCAGCGCATGGGGAATTATACAGCCAAAACACTTTCACAAAAGAAGCAGTGATTTGGTTTCTAGCCGAAAGCTCTCAATAACACACCTTCTTTCGCGTGCATTATCTCCATTTTCCTAGAGGCTTCCGGCTATATGGAGGTAGCGGGGCTCTCCTTGAAAGCGGCCGGCTAGTGCTTCCTACCGAAGGTGGGAAAATTCCCGTGAGTCGTATCCGGAGCTTCCCTATTAAAATTTTCGTTTTCGTTTCACAATGTATGCAAACGACGCAGCGGAGCCTTATGGCTTCAACAGGCCCTTTATTCATGTTGCCCAGAAGCCAGAACTTATAATGTGATCGGAAGTATGCTGAAAGTCACCTTTCAGACAGCACACGTGGACCGTTCAAGGTTTCAGCCCTATTCAAATAGAAGCTGCGCTTTCATCGCAGGTAACCGGGTACTTTGTCGCGAACCGTCAAGCAGCAAGATTCAAAAGAGAGGGATAGGGAGAAGTGTATACTTACCAGCTGCTTTGAACATTTTACTTTTATCTTCTGTGGACGACGATGTGCGAGCTGTCCCTTCGCCCTTCCCAAATTTGAATAAAATGAAGTTGAAAGGATGACAAGCGTATTGAAAGTGAGCAATATGTCAAATATGGCTCGCCTACTGTATGACAGTAGGCGAGCCATAACATGCATACATGTTTGCATACTTGCATACATATATACTTGAAACCTGCATACATGTTTCAAGTTGAACAGTAGCAAAAAGTGTCTTACCTTGTGACATCGTTGTGTGCATATTAAACCCTTTGTGTAAGCCTTCATGCACGTTATGTGCTTCAGTTTGCCTAGAAAGCTGCTCTCCGTTCTGCGCTAAAACTAGAACAACATGAATAGCCTTTAAAGTGTCGCATTGTTCGGGATCGGTGCTGCAGCTAATTACGAACCAAACTCGAACCAGCTGCACTGCGTTCTTGCAAAGAGTTTGATGTCTATTCAAATCAACCCATTCAATACCATCAGTGCATTCAAATTTGTTCAGTTACCTATTACAAAAAGGTTTTCTACTTTCAAATTTCTTTCGGTGTAATTTTTCCTTCTTTGCAGCACTCGGTGCTTATTTAAGCAATGGCATGGTAAAAACGGCATGAGGGTGGAAGGGATATTACTGCGCTCCCCGCCTCTTTCCCGGAGACTAGATTTCGTGCCGACATTTCCTCTGAATTGCAAAAAAAAAACTCGAAAAAAAGCGACACTAGCCGTTCAAATCAATATCGAGTGGATGGATTTTTTAGGAAGGTAGTAAATACAATCCTCGTACTAGATTCAGTCCACGCCCTGTGGAGGCCGCTGTTTGTTTTGAGAGCCACAAAGAACTAGAACCCTTGGTGTTCGGTCATCCTGCCAGAGCAGGCGTTTCAGGTTTGCTTTGGGAATATAAACCCTAACCAGGCTTCGCTTTCATTCCCATGACTTTTATTTCCAGTGAAATGGGCGCATTTATTCATTCTCATGCCGTACTGAGATATCTGTGAACGTCAAAAGAATTCACAATAGTCTCCCCTGCTACGATGCTCATCACAGCCAAATAGTGAATTCGGGGATAAGAAGAACATTTAATTATTTTTTACACATATAGAGCATTATGTGCCTTGGTTTACCTCTTTAGTTACCGCGCCTATAGAAATCGATAACGTGATCGACATTTTCTTCACGTGTGAAACATTTCCGTTGGAATTCTTCTACCAACAACGGCATTGCACCATCTGAAAGGACGACTGAGCTTTAAATATTGTCAGACTTGACAAGGGTATTGGCAGACTTGGGAGTCTGGAAATATAAAAGTTAGACTGGAGGTATTGACGAAACTAGCCTCCAGTGCTCCTAGCACTTCCTGAATAAAACGATGCAAAACTTGCTCTTTGGTCACCTCGCAACAGAATTTTAAATGGCGGCAGCATTGAAAACAAAGAAGCTTCTTTCGGGTTATCTAATTTACCGATCCGATATATGTAGGCTGTCTTAACGATGTCTCAAACAACGATGGATACTGCGGAGTGCATGTCATTTTTATTATTGCGATCGACTAGTATCAAGGGCAGCTTTATTTTTCCCACCGTGGGTTGCTATTATTCATCATCGTTTCGACAGCATATGTACGTACAACTGATTACGAGCAATTCTTCCCGTCGGGTGGGACATTCACTCACTGAAGAGCATGCAGTAGATTTCAGGCTGACCTTCTACCGAAGCTTGACTAGCACTCTAATCCCATACATATTGAACACCGCCCGTGCAAGTGCCCTTATTCATGGCTGTACAATACTGCACTATTCCGCATTACTGTAGAGCACTGTGTAGGAAGCGAACAAAGCATGCGATGGCTCCAGTGCGAGTATAATGCGCACTAGACCACTTTGCTTTCTGAGAAACGATGTTCGAACGCAATATTGAAGTATGAGGAGGCTATTGCGTTCACGCTGACCTGAGAAACATTGCTTCGCGAGCCTAAAAAATGCAGTAAAACACGAACGAGGTGCGTTCGGCCATGGGTAAAAACAAATGCTCCTTGTGTGATAGAAACTTACCCGTTTTAACATTTGCGAAGCTACTTATTTTCCGCATAGAATGGGCAACCCTATGGTTAGTACTGACACCAACAAATGTTCATAATAATATTCTTGCGGGATTTGACTTGCGAAAGTTGCGAACTAGGACCGAGGTGCATATTTTGTATATTTCAGATTTTCTGTTACTCTCAGTACTTATACTAACAAAAACAAAATATCACTTTCATTTGTGTTCCTTGAGGTGCATCTTTCTAGTTTCACAGAAGAATTCTCAAAAAGCGTCTGAGCATTTATTACTGCGGTATATCCATCCAAAACGCCAGTGACCAGGCTGTATTTTTATGAATCGCGGTATACGCTGCGACTGCTACGTCTCGAAATAAAACATTACAACATAAAAGCACCGAAAACGAGTACCTTTATATCAGTAATGAAAGAGCTACCTAGGCCGACGGTTTAGCGATATATAATAGTTTGTCTCATTGGAGAAGATCGTGACAGAATTTAATAAATATCATAGGCACTCGATTGTATAAGAACACTCGAGTGCTAAAAAAACAAACGCAAACAAAACAATGAAACAAACAAAAAAAATGTCACAGTTTCGCCCTAAGGGCGAAGCAATGAATGCGATAGCAACACAGCGATGTCATACGAATTAAGGTGAGCGGCTTTGGTGGCAATATGAATTGCAGTAAACATGAGCTGATTAAGTAAGCAGGTGTGCTGCGGCGTAAGTAGACCGACATGAAGAGAGACTCGATGACCACGAGAAGGCGCGTGTGAAACGGTGGTGTTGATGAGAAGCGCTTCCCGTGGGCAGCGCGTGCGAAAGGACACACCTGTAGCGCTGCACTCCCGATCCGGGCAGCATTCCATGTGTAGCGCGCGTTGGAAAATGTGGCCCGACTATTACTAACTGTGATGTGAGCGCGCACAAACAAACATGAATAGATCACACTGAATGACTGCAGACAACGACTGTCAAAACGCTGGCAGCAAGAGCATATACGCCGCAACGGGCGAAGGTACGTGCGGTCTATCGCTGCAACGGAAACTGAGCGGCGACTGCACAGCGCAGAAAGGTCAGAGCCGTGTGGAGATAAGAGACGGTGCGAGCGAGCGACGAGCGCGGTTGTTGGCAGAGTAGAAATGCGCCCCCCCCCCCTCCCTCCGGCGCTCGCTTCCCGCTTCCTTGCTTGCGCGTGGAAGATTGAGTGCGTTCGCTCTCCGTGACAGCGTGCGTCCCCGCACGCTTCCGCTCGGGCATACGGCGCGCGGCGAAGATTTTATCTATACGGAACCTCACGGCGACGGCGACGACGACGGCGACGCCGACGGCAGAAATCCGGTGGAAGTGTCCATATAATTGCTATCGCAATAAAATGAGTGTAAAAGAAAGAGAGATTGAGTAACCGGAAAAGAAAAGGCTGGTTACCTCGCCGTAACTGTCTAGCGCATGGCTGACACCAGAACATCGGTCTACAGATTGAGGATGGAGAAGAGATGGAAAGACGAGAGAAATAGAGAACGAAACAGCCGCGTAAGACCCTCGTGACCATATTAAAGTGAATAGCTTCCTTTACGTCTTTGAGCAGTTTTTGCAGCTGGCGGTCAATGGTCGAATGCAAAGGGCGCGTGTTCGCACAACCGACTAGCCCAGCGCGTTCTTTTGTCTTACGTCAATCAAGGAGGTCGTCAAAAAGTTTAAACCTTGACGCCATTTTGCTCTCTGAGACGCACCTGCGGTCGCGTGCGAGCCCCTTGAGCTGTGTGTCATCTGAAAGTTTAGATGCGGTAGTGGCGCACACGGGGACAAGGACACCCTTCCTTCTCTTGTGTTCTGCCTTATTTCCTCAACTCCTTCCTTTATCCTCGCTGTTCCTGCTGCTTGCTTCCATGAAACAGCACCAGCTCGCCCAATTTTCCGCTCTTTTCAGCCCTGCCCTACCACAACAGTAGAGAATTGAATTGAATTATGGGGTTTTAGGTGCCAAAAGCAGTTCTGATTATGAGGCACGCCGTAGTGGGGGACTCCGGAAATTTGGACCACCTGGGGTTCTTTAACGTGCACCTAAATCTAAGTACACGGGTGTTTTCGCATTTCGCCCCCATCGAAATGCGGCCGCCGTGGCCGGGATTCAATCCCGCGACCTCGTGCTCAGCAGCCCAACACCATAGCCACTGAGCAACCACGGCGGGTACAACAGTAGAGAGCGGCAAAAGGAAAGGAATATGGCAGGCGCTTTCACCGCTGAAGACATTGCGCATACAACAGATCGGCTTCAATATATAGCCACCTGCCGGTACATCTATCGATACCTTACGATAAAATCCCTCTTATTACATAAGTTGTTATGACTGATTTGAAATACGACGCATTAAATCAGAGATAGATCTAGGTGCAAGTGAACAGTAACGCTGAATGTGTTATTAATTAACTGCATCCTGGGCAACCAAATAAAAAGCTATGATCAATTGATTTCCACAATAATCCGCTGTATCCCAGGTGTCAGCATGACAGCAACTGATGCCTTCCATCTGTCTCTCTAGAGGCATTGCAGACGAATGTTATAACAATGCTATTGTTAATAGATTGCTTGAAGTTTTCAAAACGATATCAATTTGCAAGCTTCCTAACCGTAATGAAAGCTATCTTATCTGATACCACCGGACATTGAAGCCTGTACACTTTTTTGAAATTTCAATCATGTATGCCAGCCCTCTTGGTGATAGTGGCTTCCATGCTGCGACGCTTGCGAAAGAGTACATTAGGGCCCAGTGCAGATTGGTAAAGTGAATAGATGCTGCCAAAATATAGTATTAGGTGCGTGCATTGATGCCCAGAATGAGAGCACGCACAAAAGCGGAAGCCAGCGATTAAAGCACTGGGGCGGAACAACCGATACATTAAGAGCCCAGTAGAAAAGGAAGTACAAAAATATAAAAAAAGACAAGACAAACTGTCCGCCTGCAGCGCTGATGGAGAGTATCGGGGACCTCATTAAGTACATTAGCGCATTTTAATGCTGATTTTGACTCGTGATTGATGTTGAGGCACTGTGAAACTGACGCCTTGGATAATTCCAAGGCTAGAATCTCTAATGCAGTGTTCATGAGGAGAACAAATGATACTAAAAACTTTCTGTGCATAGCCAAGCGCCACATAAAAAATGAAGAAATATTGACACAATTTTTTTGAATTCACATTTAGGACCATTTTTTAATACACACGACATTGGCTTAGTTTTTATCTAGCTTTCTTGTTTGTGTTAGCGGGAACGTCAGAAAAAATACACTTACAATAGACAATATGCAGAATTTATACTTCTCGTTATTGCTCTCGATGCGTCAAGCGCCGCTAATGGATTTTTCTAACGCGGTAACTTGGTGGTTGACTCCTAAAGATTCACGCGTACATTTTGATTAGCGATAAATTTTCTGCGCTATAATGAGGACCTTATAATATGCTGTCAACAAGCAACATGCTTTCCGCGATAGAAATAAATTTGTAATTCTACAGATACTTATGTTATGACAATCATTTGTTTCATCAAGATACCGCAATAATTCGTGATTCATGACGGCGTTATTCTTATTCACAAGAAAACTTCAAGAATACAGGTTGTGCTGAAGCAAATATGTTCTGCGGAAATGATCAAGGCGGTGAAAGCTTCAGAAGCAGCAAAAAAAAAAGAAATACCCGAACAATATGCGCTGTGGAAGTTGATTTACCTAAGCTTTCATTGGTTCTTGCGAAGGATACTGTTCTTGTTTAGAGACCGTTTGGCTCTATAGACCAGGCTACTAATTTGGACACATTTTCATGGCGAAGCGCTACTTCAGGCGATCGAACATGCTAATTCCCCACACGATTACGAACGAATGACGACAGAAGAGTGAGAATGATGCAACAACAATGACTGAAATGACAATGTGACGACGACGGCGACGATGGCAAGATGGCGACAGCGGGACACCCAACTTGATGGCGGCATTGTAATAATCATGGTGGAAAGGCCAAGGCTACGTGCTGATGACTGACGAAGACGCAAAATTGCGATGGGATGACGACAATCCAAAATGACTGCGACCTGACGACGACACCATGACGAGGATGTGGTGACACTGGAATAGTGACGTCACAATAACGATGACGGCATGACAACAATCAAATGACGACGACGACACGGCACAGTGTAGTACAAGTTGCACCCCACTTCACAACACTTGCCAAGACATTCTGAAATCTACACAATTGCTACTAATACGATTAGCATTGTTTGGGGGCTTCACGCAGGTTTAGGGGGACTATCTTTCCGCCTATCGGCCTGTCGAGGTCTCTAACTGTTTTCCCACCAACTTGGGTCACTGGGTATTGTCCAACTGCGGTACGGGTTCGTGGTCTAACTGGTACAGCATTGGGCTGCTGTGCTGAGGAGACAGCGTTAGCAGCCAACCGTGGAATCAACGTTTGACGCCAACTTGGGTCACTGAGTACATGATACTGTGCATCAGCCACTTTTCAATGACAGATAAATTCAGCGGCGATTTTTCGGTAAATGCCACAAAAACATGCGTTAGCTTCACGTCGCACATCTTTGAAGTCCCGGATTCATCATTTGTACCACGTGTTTGTAAATTGTGTTGATTGTAAAGTGATTTCAGTCCGCAGCTCTGGGGTGCCCGTTCCGGCGGCGAACGTCGGCGCCGTCCCTCGACGCCCTCGTAACCGAGCGACCAAGCACAGCGAAAGATGAAAGAGCGAACGCGGAGTGCGGATGAAAGACGGCGATGGCGAAAAGAGCGCGCGAACGAAAGCGGAGGAGGAGGGTGCAGCGGAACCATGAGACGGAAGGCGGCGGAGGAGGGTATGGGGAAAGCGTCAGATGAAAAGCGTAGTGCCGTGCAAGATGGTCCTTGCGGTGACGATGGCTACGAGATGGCGTCAGAGTCGCGCGTCGACTGTTCACCAATGACGTCACCGATACCTTATATGCGCCACGTGGTACTTCCTCGTCGTCTTTCCTTGTCACAGCTCTCGCTTTAGGACGCCGTGTTAGACTGTATTGCCGCCGGGACCTGCCCACTTTCCCTAGAACTTTCCTACTAGCAGTTAACGGTACGTAGAAACTGCGACGTTGCACGAACGTCATGATCGCCCAAGGTAATCATGCTTTAACATTTCTTCACCGGAGTACAAATCCCATCGTCTATAAGATACACTACGTGGCATAGCCATGGGTACTTACTACTGTATAACACGCAGCTGCTGATGACGTCACAATCCGTCTTTCGGTCTCTTACGCTCGTCCCCTACCAACTTCTCCTAGATAGCAGGCCTGTGCGCTAGGCTTGATGACGTCATGCTACCTGGACTGAAATTTCCATGGCCAAGCCCTGCGTGACGAAAACGGTGTCGTCCAAATCACTGTGGCTTACTCGGAAGCATCTCCATTAGATCCTATGGGAGTCGGACAATACAGCATGATGTCATGGATCGAAGTGCACCGGCCTTGCGCTAACTAGCAGGCGTGGCTCCACTCATGTAGAACCCAACAATCGCCATGCCGTAAGCACGCGTCGAGCGGCCGGCGTAGATATGATTTTGCTGCCATACGATCTTCTTCCAAGTGGTTTTCGTCGTGCTGCAGTCGTAACACGCACGTAGGCTCCCTAACCACACATACTACCACTCGATTTACACAAAGGCGTTCGTTCAGCTGGTAGTGCTTGGCGGAACCCCAAACAACGCTGGATAGTCAGGTACCTGCAAAATGTGTCGCATAACAGCAATTCCCACCGTTCATTAGACCTGCACGATGTTTTTTCCCCTTTGACACTCCTAATGCTAATCATTAAAAAGTCTTTAAAATGTAGCTGGTGCTGCGCGGAATTAAAACAGCATATATTATCTTATTCTATCTTATTATATCTTATTATATCTTATTATATGACACTGGCGTCATGTGCGGATTTTGAGGAGGCGTTGATAGATGGCGCATCGTGTTAAGTGCACCGAGAGAGGAACCTGACTCCATACTCGCCTGATGTATGACGCATTTCGGTGGTGGCAGTAGGCTGTTTCGCTACATTGCTTCAATACTAATTGCAATAGCGTCGAAATTAATTGTGATATTGGTTGTGCCATAATTATATTTGCGATTAGCATTCTTTGGGATCTTCACGCAGTATTAAAAGACTTCCTTTTTGCCTATCTATCTGCTTGTCTGGGTGCCTAACCATTTTTCCTGCCAACTTCAGTCAGTGCGTAGTACGTTCCCGGTCGTTATGAGCTGCAACACGTGAACCTTCGCTGCAGCGAAGCTCTCGACAAAAAGTGGAGAGGCTGTCGCGACTGGAGCGATGTGCATACCCCCTGCTTTCCGTCGTCTGCTTTCTGCTCGGAGTGATAATGCCCTGGCCCAGCGAGTAACAATCGCTCCATCGCAGGACACAAAGAAATATCTAGCAAATAAAAGAAGAATAGTCACGAAGCTAGCTCAGCGTGCGCCATGACGAAGCACGCTGCGCAAAGTGCCAATGACTTAAGGGCTGCTCTGAGGACCACTGCAGTATCGCTACCCGAGGCAGATAATGTAGAGCACGGGTGGTTAGTGCATTTCTTTAATGGCGAGCCCTCTCCAATTTTTTCTCGAGAGCATAGCTGCAACGCCGGCTTGCGGGTTGCAGCTCATACTGAGCGCGATAGTGCATGCTCTAATCGGTACAGCATCAAGATGCTGTGTTGCGGGAACATGACTTGAAACTAACCGTCCGAACGAATTGGATGACTGGAATTGTAGCGCTCTTCAATGGGATGTCGTTCGCACCCACTTCGGTATTCGGGTATATGCCAGTGGGTATGTACCTGTTTTTAATAGAACTCTTTAACGCCAACTAATGTTACTGGGTATATGCCACTCCACAATGACCAAAAGATCCCTTGAACGTTCCCCGTGCTGTACGGAATCGAATGCGCTACATATATATTAGGACACGTACCATGGTCTGAGAGGGAGAGAGAGAGAGAGAAGGAAAGAACGAAGGAAGGAAAAGCAGGAAGGTAGTCCAGTTTGTTACCATACACGTGGGGAGAGGGATTGGGGAGACAGAGAAGACGGTTATCTGAATACATATTCACACTAATTAGGTGAACGTGTCAGCTAGTTGGTTGAACATCTTGAATTAGAGCTACGTGTGGTTATTATGTGCCTCTTCTGCATCCTCGTCTTTCGCGCTGTTCCCTAATTCAATATATTCACACAGGCGTCACGCGCGGATTTCGCGGATTTCGCGGCGGTGCCGCCAGATGACGCAGCGTGTTCAATGGGATGCACGAAAAGGCATCTTTAGAGTCAATCGGGGTTCTAAAGGATACAACCAAAAAGTGCTGAAGCACCCTGCATAATCGGAACGAAAAATTTCACGAAGCAATATATAGTTTGCGCATTCTGAGTAATGGCTTCGTTATGCCCTGCTCAGAAGAAACTCCGCACAGTCTTTCCTTTAGCGCGGCCTTGAGTAGCTTGCTCAGATCCATTATTCTTAACCACACCTCCCTCTATTTCCTTCCGAATAACTTTACGACAATTTCCACTGGAACATTTCGGACGGACACTGTCACTGTCTTCACTTGGGACGGCCGGCTTATTAACAATGTGTCCCTTGCTGCTTCATTACCTTTTTACTGGAACACGGACTCCTTAATTTCTGACCTTCAGGACATTTATCTCTATAGCGCAATACCCATGTAAGCGCTCTCTCATTTCTCCCTCCCTTCAACTAGCCTTGTGCCACCGTTCTCTTACATTCCTCACTTTCTGTTCCTCACTAATGTTTTGCTCATTCTGAAGTCTAAAGAAATAACTTTTTTTTCTTACGTTGAACAGAGATTATATTTTGCTACTGTCGAATGAGCCCCAGTTTTCCATTGACCAGACTGCCGCGGCAAAGCGGAAAAGTAACACCACTTCATGCAGCAGTAAAAAAAAAATGATAAATATTAAACGTGCCTTCTTATTATTTAAATGCACTGGCCACGTTACGAAGGTAAGGAACTCAGAACGACAGCCACAAGGTCGTTGCGGTGGCCTAGCACCGCAGCAACGAGCACCGCAGCGGTGGCGTAGCGCTAGAGCATCCGCCTCGTATGCGGGAGGTGCTGAGTTCAATCCCGGTGCCGCCAGGAACCCACCGGCTTTTTCTAATGGGTAGAGATGTTCTCGAGGGGGTCAACATCTCGAAAGAGGGCCCAATAGAGATTTCAGGAGTCGTCTCTGGGTGCCTCTTGTCCAACCACAGACGGCCTTGTTGAAGAGCATCCGCCGCGGCTGTGAGAGGCAAGTGCTGCCGCCGTGTACCTACCGGTAAAATAGGTACAAGCGCGCTCCCGGCCAGGTAGGTGTCCGGCCATTATGGGACCTGAACGCTTGGAAAGGGGTGTTTGTCCTCAACCCGAAGGCGTCCTCACCTCAAGAGTAAAGTTACTGTATATGCTACCAAAGGTAGCAGAGTTGCGCGTCTGATTTATAAACGCCGATCGTGCCTCCATTGGCCGAACGCCATCACGTGGGTTCCAAGCAACCGTGCACTGAGGAGAAGCTGATGCTCCTGCCAGTATTTTTGTATTTCC
Organism: Dermacentor silvarum; assembly: GCF_013339745.2. Lineage (NCBI taxonomy): Eukaryota > Metazoa > Arthropoda > Arachnida > Ixodida > Ixodidae > Dermacentor > Dermacentor silvarum. Next base: position 118,862,731 of record NC_051159.1, on the reverse strand, counting down.
CGACGCCGCGGCCACTGCAGTGAACTGGAACGCTAGCCAAGTTCAAAGCGAATTTGGTCGATCTTGGCATTCGCTGTTACGTGCGTAATCGTGTTGCTGCCGAAAACTTACGCCAGCAGGGAAGTAAAATAAGTAAAATACACTTGATTACTGCAATATTAGCTGTTTTTCTCTGTTCGCGCTCTGCGCCATCAGGTGGCGGCACCATACAGGCCGCTCACGTTTACGGTTCCACCCGAACGCCCCAACGCCCGGTCCGCCTGCGTTTACCCGATTACCGGACAAGCTATTGACCGGGTGCACTGCTCCCAACTGCACCAATCGCTCGGAAAGCGAAAAGTTCCGAGAAGGTGCACAGGTGAACGCACAAGTCCAAAAAACAACTAATAATATTCGCGCTGCAAAATCAGCAGCGCCTTTTTTTTCTTCTTGACTATTTTATCCAGTGAGCTGTTTCCATGCGCTTTGTTTGCGATTATACGGAAAATCGGTCCACACGCGATGGAAAAGCGCCCACGGTCGACCGACGACACGGTAGGCATGTCGCCTGCAAAAATGGAGTTCGGCTTCGCCACACAGTTTTGGTTGCTTGCCAGGCAAGATGGCGGACCTAAGCGCAACTCTACTCCCGTACGGAGCATATACAGTAACTCTACTCAAGAGGTGATTGGGGCACCAAATGTGAAATTGCCGCCATGCGAGCGGCCGAACATCGCTTTGTTTTTCGTGCTCACGAGGGTTTCGACGGGAATTCAGGGCGCAGGCTCCTTTCCCAAGCGTATCACCCTTGAAGGAAGCCGAACGACAGGCCGGAGTACGCTTGTGCCTATTTGAACCAGTGGGTGGCCGGCGGTGGTGGGAATCAAACCCACAACCTCCCGCAGTCGAGGCGTGCGCTCTACTACTATAGGCCACGGCTGAGTCCAGTCTATAATCTACGCCGCAGACTTTTGCTGGCATCATCACGTTTGAAAATATTTGCAGTCAGTTCCGTGAATATAGTTTTTAAAGGAATTCGTAGGGTCAGTGATGTCTGGCTAGTTCCTTACTGTGGTGCTCAGAAAATTTTCATTCGTATAAATAATAAGTACCAAAGTCATAGTTTGACATTCTAGACGGCATAGAGAAATCCCTGCAATATTCGTGGTTCATTTGAATTATAGTTAAGCGTGAAAAAGCAGTATACTCTTTATGTGGGTCCTGAACTACCTCTTTAAACAGGGGTCGCTTAGGACCACTTTAACAGGGGTAATTGGAGATCGATGGGAGAGGCCTTCACCTGCACTGGCATAAAAATAGGATGATGGTGGGGATGATGACGATTTTGATGATGCGGATGATGAACCGCCCTTTCGGCTTGGTGAAAAAAAACAGTCCGCAGATAGCATACGCTGCTGTTAACATTTGAGCCAAATATTACAGTCATGTGAGACGCGTGGAACTCGAAGCCCTCAGTCACATTTTTCTTAAACACCCTCTTTTCAACTGAAGCCTTCTCCTCACTCTTTCGGGGCTGCCATATTTTCTCATACAGCAGATACCCATACGCGGCTGCTATTGTCCAATAGAAGGGTGTTTTGATCAGTGCGCGAATTCTTGCTACTGTTACGATGTATATAAAGTGACGCATTTTAATGTACAGGCTGAAGTAAGCGAAAATCTACGTTTCGAATTGAGGTACGAATTACGTACTTCTGTATAAGTACGACTATCCTATATACTATCGCCGACCATCATCTGCTGACGCTTGGCCGCGTCCGCCCTCCGTAGAAACGAAACTTTCGCCACACTACTTATCAGTGTCCAAGCCGTTGGGTCTCGCTAATTTCAATTAGTTTTGAACCCTCAAATATCCCCAACTCACGCGAAACTTAAGGTCAGATCACACGTTTGCTTGCCAGCACGCGCTCACTCCTTGACACTCGTGGCTAGACGTCATGGCAGACGCGCAATGTGCACAAGATGGATCTGTCTGCTATCGGTCGGTCGAGCTTGTGCAGGGCAAAGCCGCTCCGCACCATGTTAGCATGGCCAGGCTGCCGCACACAAGCGCGAGCGCGCACTCCAGCCCCGTCGAACGTATAATTAGCCACTAGAGTAGCACGTAGCTGCGACTGCAGCGTAGCGTGGATACAGCGGCCGCCGCGGGGTGTCGCGACGAGCGCGTTCGCCTAAAGGGGCTTTAGTTCGCCTAGCTCGCTGCGGCTCGCTGATGATAACCGCGTGCTCGGATTGGTATCAGTGGGTGACGTGACTCAAGCCCCTAGCTCCAAAATCTGATGTGCCGGTCGCCTGCTTCCCGAGTTGCACACCCTCGGGGTGTGTCGCCATCATGGTTGAAGCTCGTTACGTTAGGAATCCTTTCCACAAGAGTCTGCCGCGCGGCAGCCGATGTGCGTGCTGCCGACGTGCTCGCACAAGCGAACATGAAGGGGGAGTTTGTTCGACCCCCGAAAATAGTGCGATGGTCGTTGAGATAAGTGCGAAAGAAAATGTGCTGTCATGTCACTCGGTGCAAGAATACCAGCTTGTAGCTATCTACTACACTGTAGCACAGCATACAGATGAGACACCGTGAACTCGGCCGTAAGCTTAGAGATAGCCTCGGAGTTTGGTGCGTCGTAGGCGCCAAATGCGGAAGTAGCGGCGTCTATGTAAACATCCAAAATCACATTTGAACATTGATTAGGCGGAGCGTTGCTGGCACCGCCCCGCCCCACTCCGCCGTAGCCTTCGCAGTGCAAGGGATTGAAAAAGGAATGGAAGCATCGCAAAGGGGATCAAAAGCGATCTTTGATTGCCAATAACTCCGCTTTTGCTGATCGCATGGAAGTAATTTTGCTGCAAAGTATTTCTGAAATGGTGTATTTTAACGGCAAGTGCACTTCTCAACTTCAAAAAAGTGGTTCAAGACCCCTTCAAACGGACCTAAATGAAATTTGGTAAAACCTTTGAAACTGATACACTACTTGTGGGAGGCATGCATGAGCCGGAAGTCTTGGTGCAAGTAAGAAGGTGCTGCGATGGCTTTTCAGGTTCTACAAATTCTAAAGCGCAAGAAAAAAATGGTTTGACACTCATTCACGAATCTCGTTTCACCAGGGAAGGCTGGACTGGAACCAGGCCTACCTGAAAACTACGACTGCAATATGAACGGCAATTTGGCAAAGCCATTGCTGCAGTTGTTCCCCATTGCACACTTGGAAGCTTTTATGTAACTTTCTTTTTCCTTGTTGATGTTTCTTTCCTTGCAGCAAATCCTCCCGGATAAAATAATTCTGCAATTCAAGAACCGTATATAGAAACTCATAAGCAAAAAAAAAAAAAAAAAAAAAAACAGGTTGGGACGCGTAACGCGTAGACACCGACGTCAATGATGTCTTTCTGATCCGGCCTGTAACAGCAAATGTTGTACGAGAAGAAAAACTGAGAAGCTATCCTTGTTAGCTCAATAAAAATAAGAAACCTTAAAGTAATTGAGACTGAAAACTCACCATGCAGGTGTTCTAACCTAAAAGCGAAAGAACGTCTCAAGGGGACATTACTGTTGGCTACTGAAGCGAGCAAGTGTATATTCTACGGCTGCGTTTTGTATCCTACTTTTATATATGTTAAAGATGCCTTTTTTATGCTTAATTCCCTGTCTTTCAACTGATGTGACACAAAGAGATCGTTCCATCTAGGTAGAAGCCCCCGCACTAAGGGAGCTTATATTCTCATGGGCAGGATCATGCTTGTAGAAGACTCCTGCTGTAAGATTAATGATCTTCGCCTTTCCACTTCTTGGGGCCGAAAGGTTCTGATTTTTATTTGAAAAGGTAATGGTCGATGAAATAGATGTCTCTTAGAACTGCTGTTCATAAGAGGTTTTCCAGAATTCCCTGTGTGAGTAGTCTGGATTATGATCAAGCAGTTTTTTATAATGATTCCTCTGTTTTCTATCTTAGTGAACTTATTGTGCAGATCATCTTGTTATCTAAAGCACATAATTCTGACTGTTTATGTGGATATGTATAATGACACCTGTTTGCTATGCTTTCCATAACTAACGCAAATTTACCAGCTGTACACTGCGTTTATTGAAGTGGATCTGTTAGCGACTGTTTCGCCCAATTATCAAATGCGGTAGATACAAGGTAAAATAATTCGTTTTAATTATAATAATGATCACATCCAAAATATAACCGGAAGATTAACTTGGAAGAGCGTATTTCAATTGTAGAAGCTGTAAACCGGATGAATAAGAACTCCAGATATTATACGGAATACAGTACGCTATGTATAGAAAGTACAGTACGAAAAAAAAATACTAAATCCAACAGTAAGAGTTCACTGCATATACTACTAATATAATATTGTTTCTGAAGAAGCAGTCAGTACCAATAAGCTTACAATCAGTATAATATAATGCCCTTCTGAAGTGTAAGAACTAACAAAAATGCCACTATTCTCGCTGCTTCAGCAATAAATCTTACCACTAGAATGGATCTCAGTTTATATTACCGCAAAATTTCGTCACTCTTACAATGTCTGTATTGATGCTATTGCGTTTCAGCAGTTTAGTACAGTTGATATATATTATCGTGAGACATCAACCCTGACAATGACAAAATAAATTGTTATTAAGTTACGACCTGCAAGAGTTACTCCCGTAACAACAATATAAATGTCATACCTGTGCTATCAAAGTGCATGCCTGAAAGAACTATGGACCAGGCTCGGAACTGCCGCATCTACTTTGTCAAAATTTGTGTTGCAGAAACTGTTCAAAGAACCCAAACATTTACACATTTTTCTTGCAAAGGCTCCTAATTCCGGTGCACTCTATAGCAACACCGCGTGCGTGAAACTTTTCAACACTCAAACAGAAAGACGTCCATAACCATCCTTCCCTACCATAGTGAGAAATTACACTTTCGTGTGTGTACAGCTCATGCGAACGACCCAGATTGCGACAGCTGCGTCCATGGTACGCACACTACTCGTTTTTATTTGAGATTTCCCAAAATAGTACAGCCTAGCGTGCGCATATGCAGCAGTCTTCTATTAGAGAGTATCAATCACGATGTTTTGAAAGGAGAGCTGTCTGGGAAACTTTCGTAAACAACTGAAAAGACGTTTGAATAAAGAACACAACACACACGCGCTCAGCAGCGGTCACCCTACCGAAGCACCAATCTGCATACTGGACGCTTCGAAAGCAGCCCTGCGGCTAAGCTATGCCTCGTCGAATGTGCGGCATGTTCCTGTTTGCATGAATCATGCATGCGCAATACGCGCGGCTATTCATTTGCTATGCACATACAAAGTTGCATCAAAGCGGCGTGTCCGCAACACATCTGCTGTATCATGGGCAATCACTTTTTTTCTTTTTTTCGCTTTGATAGCTACGGACACACACCCTTTGTGCAATAGAAAGACTCTATCCTGTTCAAAATGTGCGTAAGCGTTCCATTTTTCTTGTGCCTGAAAAAAGTGCGGAGCCATAAATCATTTGCTCAGACAGCAGAAATACGTGCACTCCCCCCCTCCTCCCCCGCCATCTCGCTTTCCCCGCCCAGAAGTGAAACAATATGTACAAGATCTGCAAGCTATTGAAAGCACTACAGCATCTGTGTATAAGAAAAAGAAAAGAACGCGTCACCTTTAATTACACTCTGTCGTTTTACGTGCCAAAATCACAATCGAATTATGAGGCGCCCTGTAGTAGGGTGTATCCGAAATGCCTTCGATAACTTGGGGTTCTTTAAACTGTACACCCTGCACGATACAAGAGCGTTATTGCGTTCTGCCGCCCCTGGAATGCGGCCACCGCGACCTCGAGCTCAGCAGCACGGCATCATAGCCACTACCACGGCACGTTACATCACCCTTAAAAAGCGTAGAATTTGTTTAACGCTCTATAATTGCTACAGCAAAGACGACTATGTGTCACGTCCTTCACATCCCCTAAAAGCATCCGGAGACTAGAATGCGCACTAACGAAAATTTATAAATATATCTTAAGATGGGTATCTCTGTTTTATACATAACACTTATAATGAATGTCAAGACAACTAAATTTTCTGTATTTCTTCGTTGAACCTATATATGTAATTAAGCTTCAAAGCAGACCCTAAAGACTGCAGACCCTTCAATCAGCAATGCGCGTTATTGCCCGGCACTGAAGCGACAAGGTATCGTCTCCTTTCATATCTCCTATCGTTCTCCGATCATTAAATTACGCAAAGCATAACAGAGCAGGTTTTTAAAGCTTTGCCTCCGAGAGGTCGTTCCTTACCCTACATCTTGTCTGCCGAAACAAGAGGAGGTTGTTCCCGCTAGGGTGAAATCCACGCGATCTTGGCCCTTACCCTGAAGTGCTTACAGCTACCGCCTATTCAGTCGAACTAATGTAACATAGTTCTGCTCTGGATACCTTCAGTGGGAACATTTGCATTTTTTTTTGATCAACGAGCCCCTTGAAGAATTAGAGCTGGAGCACCTGCAAGACTTTCGCTTTAGAGGTATACGCATCCTTCATAATTATATTTCTGCCCGTGCATAACAATCTATCAAGAAAACTGCCAAATACACTTAACTGTTGTAAATAAGATCAACTGTATCCCATGGTACACTTATTTCGTTCACATAAACGATATGATTTCTGAATTACTTAGACGAGCAGCACAGTCCAATTAGGTAGATTTTTACATAAACTCTGTGCGTCAAGAAAAAAAAAAACAGACGTCAAGACTTCAGTGCAATTTTTGAATAACTGCACTGGACTCATAATATATGTGAAATAACGCACTTGGACAAAGGGGCCCGAGAACACTGGAAAAGGACACTGCATCCAATATTCCCTTAGCCTGCCTGCCATGCACATGGCAAGGAAAAGTCTTGAACATTATTTAGGTTGTCTAAAAGATATATCGCAACCTGCTTAAGAGAAGAATGTGCGCAGAAGAGGATAATTCGTAGCCACCGATTGCAGAGACTTATCTGTCCATTAAAATCACATTGCTACGAGAGACACCATAGCGAGGGGCTCCGAAATAATCTTCTCCAGCTCTGGTTGTCTAACCTTCAATGGTACACGAGTAATTGCTATGTACCAGCAAAGCATTTTTGAGCACTTCGGATTCATCCGCCATTGCTATGCGACCGTCGCTGTTGAAAGTTAAACCCGTGACCTTAGGCAGAACATTAAAGCCATGGCCAAACTCCATAGCCGCTGGGCCACTGTGTTGTGTATGCTTCTGACGAGATAAGCCTCAGGTGATATAAGAAGGCCTCCACATCTGACAAATGGTGTCAGACGCACCAAGGTATTATGAACAGGTTTTCTCATTGTATATTAAATGAATGGAGCAACGCCTTCATTACAGGCATACAACACTTGGTGCCAGCATTTCGGAGCTGTTCGTTCACAGTTGAGATGGATGTGAGGCCAGGTACATCATATTTCAGTGTTATAAGCGCATTTAATAAATTACTACAACAGCGCTCACTGCATTAAAATATACACACGGAAACCAACACACCTGTCGGCGTTCGCATTTCATTCCTGTTTCTCTTGGTTGCCGCAATATTGTCATATACGCTAGCGTAAAATATACTTATCGCACACCCTGACGCGCTCGTTGTCCAGTAATTGGAACAAATTACCGTGAGGCATTCGTGTTTGAAATGTTTCTTCCCGACTACTCAATAAAACATATGGGGCTGACAGATAAAGTTAACTCTTCCAGTTTATCTTCAAATATTGGTCGGGTTCATTTTGTGTAGTAACGTCTCAGTAAAGAATATTTTCAGCCGGCAAATAACCTGAGATAATGAAGCTGCTCACCACTTCTATGACTTCTCGGAACTTTTACAGAGAAGCTCTTAAGGGCCCAGTCTTCGATGGTCGCGTCCGGATGTAGAAAAAAACTCTCTTTGGCCGTATGCTATATGTGTGAGTCAAAGCGTGCACCATCTGTGCTAGTACTGGAAAGGCTGCAGTAGTACTGGAAAGGTGCGCCGCGCCACCACGCCACCGCCGCGCTATCGCCGCCGCCACAGCTGGTATGACGTCATGCTCCCCCGCATCGTCGCGCCATAGAGAAAGAAATTCAACAAGAGGGGACACTCGGCAAAAACTGGCAACAGGAAACACGTCACTATACGTCACGCTATACTTTTGACACCGAACGTTAGCTGCCGCGAGCATCGAAAAAAAAGAAAGTGAACTTAAGTTACCAGGCATTGATTTATTTTTTAATTACTTGCCGCGAAAACTAAACGTTTTTGCGTATAAATGAACTTAAGCTTTGTGACTTATTTTCCTGCCTTACCTAGCCACAGGTCAATGACGCGCCAGATACGTGCGTCATCCGCCAGACACTCCCCCGAAGCCAGCGAGGATGGCTGCGCGCGCGTTTGTGCGCTCGTGCGCGGTGACCCGTCTGTCTCCTTTTTTTTTCTTTTTTAACTGTAACCTGGTTTATTGGGCTCTCGGCGTATTCTTGCGTTCCTTCGCACTGGGACAAGACACCACTGCACTATTGGACTACGGCAAGGTGAGAAATCTTGTTTCACAGTCTACGACGCAATTAGGCTTACGGCACGGGACCGAGACTTAAGACGCAGTTGGCGAAAAACAGCTCGGCCATCCTGGCGCAGTTAATTGAGTTAATGAATCGTGCTGAGACATGTTTCCGACGCTTCCTATAGGACTATTGTAACTTATTTCGGTTTTTGAGCCACGCTGGCCGCACAGGGCGCCGTTGTCGCAGTTAGCGAGAACTCAGCCGTGGTGCATGTGTAGTCTAGTGCATCTTGCTAGAAGTTTGTGCCGCTTTCTCTGACGCCAGACATTACTGAAAAAGTAATTCGTTACTTTCTGGGGTACTTTTGAGCACGCTGGCAGCACAGCGCGCTGTGACGCAGTTAGCGATAAGCAGCTCGGCCGTGTGTGATAAAGTTTGGCGTGTAATGAATCTTAGAGGGACAAGTCTGTGACGTTTTTTGTGGCTCCGCAACAACATATACCTTCTTTCGGTACTCACGCCTGTTGAAAACGCGATGGGCGATTGCCAAGAATGATAACATGGGGTGTGCTGCTGGCGCCGGCAGAACGCGCGAACGACGAACATATCAGAAACTTGTAATTCGAAAATTACGTCTTCTAAAGGTCTGAAAAAAGGCATTGCACCCACGCATTTGTCTTGAGTGCTGTTGCGTCCGTCTCTGTGTATGTCGCGTACCGTCGCGTCGCCCGAGGCCAAGTTTTGGAAACGCGAAGTCGCTCGTGTATTTGTGCTGCCTAAGTGCAGGAAATAATGCCCGGAATTGGGGAACGCTTGGAAATCAGATGTTTTCATATGTTTGAGATGAGTGGGGTATTTTCTACGCCATGTATGTAAAAGCGAATTGCTTTTGTTTGTAATGCCGCCCATTCACCGCTTTAGCACGTTTCCCCTCGCAGTATTCCTATGTCTAAATACCAATATGGACTCATGCTGGTAACATGCTGTTACGTGC